>NC_091951.1:38290267-38412557 GCF_031021105.1 Erythrolamprus reginae | reverse complement strand
CTCTGGTCCTTTCGCTCACCTTGGCGTGCTTTTCCCCATCGCAATCGGGATTGGAGAGTTTTTGGCGGGCGCCAGCCCCCCCCCCCATTTTTCAATTTGGCCGGGCCCCTGACGCCACTACCGGTAGTACCGGCCTATCAGCGGCCCTGGGGAAAGTAAGTGGAACCCACCCCTGGTTTACAAGCCCTTTCCAGAAGCTGCAGATTACAGATTATTAGATTTGGAAGGGACTTGGTAGGTCATCTAGTCTAACCCCCTACTTATGCAGGAGTCCCTACATCATTTCGGATAAATTCGCAGTTAGTCTAATCTCTCTTTAAAACTCTCAAGTGTTTCTCAGAGCAAGGGCAATGGTAGACTTTGTAGCGTTGAGTCCAAGGACCTTCCCTCCTAGAAAGGAGGGTTCATCCACCCCATAACTAATACTTTTGTGGCTGAGAAGGGGAGGACATGGCCTGTTGCAAAGAAAGAACGCAGAAGGTCAGCAACAAATTTTACAGAGCTGTTTGTCCACATCACCTAACTTGATCTTCACAAGTCAGGAAACGTTGCTCAGCCGAGGAGGAGAAGGGAATTTCCATTTGATGCACGCTCGTCTCTCGCCGTCTGGAGTAAAAGGAGGCAACGTTCTGAAAAAAAGAAGAACCATCTCTGACTTTCTTCAACACCTAGCAAGCAGAAGGACCAGGCATTTGAAGGCCAAACTTGTCAGTTTTCATAGAAACATAGAAACATAGAAGACTGACGGCAGAAAAAGATCACATGGTCCATCTAGTCTGCCCTTATACTATTTCTTGTATTTTATCTTACAATGGATATATGTTTATCCCAGGGATGTTTAAATTCAGTTACTATGGATTTACCAACCACATCTGCTGGAAGTTTGTTCCAAGGATCTACTACTCTTTCAGTGAAATAATATTTTCTCACGTTGCTTTTCATCTTTCCCCCAACTAACTTCAGATTGTGCCGGAACAGCATCCCCCCCCCCGGTTCTAGGAGCTGCCAATGTCTGCTCCCAAACCCCTGCAAACCCCTAGCAGCCCACCCCTGGCTGGAGGAGAAACACAATACACAGCCATTTACCTGTGTTATGATGAATCCAAGGAGACAGAGAATCAGGCCAGCTAAGCTCAGTCGGATGATATTGGTCACCATATAATCTCTGCTGAATTCGGCCTTTACCAAAGAGACTGGACCTGCCACAAGAGACATTGGACAGGATAACCACCATGATTTCCTCAGGAGACCCAAGAAGAAGCAATTCACAAAAACCTTCCATGTGGTACCTCTACTTACGAACTTAATTCATTCCATGATCAGGTTCTTAAGTAGAAAAGTTTGTAAGAAGAAGCAATTTTCCCCATAGGAATCAATGTAAAAGCAAATAATGTGTGCGATTGGGGAAAGCACAAAGAAGGTGGAGGCCCTGTTTCCTCCCAGGAGATTCCTAGAGAGGCCCTAGAGAGGCTTCTCCCGGCCTTTTCCGGCCCTGTTTCCTGAGGAGATTCCTAGACAGGCCCCAAGGAGGCTTCTCCCGGCCTTTTCCGGCCCTGTTTCCTCCCAGGAGATTCCTAGAGAGGCCCCACGAAGGCTTCTCCCCGCCTTTTCCGGTGACAGTTTCAGAGGCTCGGGTTTGTAAGTGGAAAATGGTTCTTGAGAAGAGGCAAAAAAAATCTTGAACACCCGGTTCTTATCTAGAAAAGTTTGTAAGTAGAGGCATTCTTAGGTAGAGGTACCACTGTATCTCAAGGTGTAAGGCTGGTCAATAACCAGCAGCTGGGAATGGCAAGGAAGCCAAGCTCAGGGACACATGAGGCGGAACTTCCTGTGGTGAGAAGAATAGCTGGACAAAGGAACAGTATTGGATTGCTACCAGTACGGATGGGATGGCGCATTTGGTAGCAAAAGTTGTGCTGCACACGCAGCTTCTATTGTTGTTGTTGTTGTTATTATTATTATTATTATTATTATTATTATTATTATTATTATTATTATTATTACTGGAAGTTCATTTTTGAACTTCTGATAGGCCCATTGGGCCTATTTTTCACCATTTTACCTTAGAGTCTGGAGGCTTCAGTGAGGCCTGCCTACATGTACATGGGGGAGAGTAGGGGGAGGGTTATTATAAATATTTATTTTATTTATTTATTTAATCAGATTTGTATGCTGCCCCTCTCCGCAGACTCGGGGCGGTTCACAGCAATAATAATACAATGTAAACAAATCTAATATTTAAGTTAATTTAAAAAACCCCAATTTAGAAACCAATCATACATACTAGCATACCATACATAAATTTTATAAGCCTAGGGGGAGGGAAAATGTCAATTCCCCCATGCCTGACGACAGAGGTGGGTTTTAAGGAGCTTACAAAAGGCTAGGAGGGTGGGGGCAACTCTGATATCTGCGGGGAGTTGGTTCCAAAGGGTTGGGGCCGCCACAGAGAAGGCTCTTCCCCTGGGTCCTGCCAAATGACATTGTTTAGTTGACAGGACCCGGAGAAGGCCAACTCTGTGGGACCTAACTGGTCGCTGGGATTCGTGCGGCAGAAGGCGGTCCCGGAGATATTCTGGTCCGGTGCCATGAAGGGCTTTATAGGTCATAACGAATTGTTCAATCAAGGTCAATAATTCAAACAGGCTGGGTTATCTGATGCTGAAACAGCATTGCATGCTTCAAGATTTGGAAGGAGAAGGTCCATGCCGCTATGTCTTCCTCTGAAGTCAGATAAATATTGTGAGCTTGGTTGCCCAGCAGCCAAAATATGATCATATCACTGTGTGGAGTGGTAAGGCAGACTTGCTTGCTTGGATTTCTAATAATGCAATGAGGGAATTTCCTCCAATCTGGCTGGTGGTAAGCTATTTCTGTTGAATTTCTCCACTCTTACAAGGACAAAAAAGGAAATTGGCAATTGGCTCCAACCCATCCCCCACTTTGGTTGTGTAACTCTACAACCAGGGTGACACCTAGTGGTTAGAGTGCAGCACTGCAGGCTACTTCAGCTAACTGCTAGCTGTAGTTCAGCAGTTCAAATCTTACCACCAATTCAAGGTCGACTCAGCCTTCCATCCTTCCCAGGTGGGTGAAATGAGGAGCCAGATTGTTGGGGGTGATATGCTGACTCTGTAAACCACTTAGAGAGGGCTGTAAAAGCACTAGGAAGTGGTATATAAGTAAAACATCACAGCTTTCATCAGAGAACAACAACAACAACAACAACAACAACAACAACAACAGCAACAGCAACAGCAATAGCAGTAACAATAATGGAGGGGGCAGCATACAAATCTAATAAATAACAATAACAATAACAATAACAATAACAATTTATTAGATATGTATGCCGCCCCTCTCCGAGGACTTGGAGCGGCTCACAAATGTGGAAACAGTACTAACCATAATTTCTACTTCAGTTTGCATCTTCCAAACTTTGCATTTGGAAATTTTCCAGTTCAGTTTGCATCTTGCATACTTCCAAAATCTATATCCAGATCAGAGGGAATCCCTCTTTTCAGATAGCAATACAGTAGAGGTGGGTTTCAGCAGGTTCCAACCAGTTCTGGAGAACTGGTAATGGAAATTTTGAATAGTCGGAGAACCAGTAAATACCAGCTCTGACTGGCCCTGCCCCCATCTTTTTCTGCCTCCAGAGTCTCAGTTGATGGGGAGGAAATGGGGATTTTGCAGTATCCTTCTCCTGGAGTGGGGTGGGAATGGAGATTTTACACTATTCCTCCTCTGCCACGTCCACCAAGCCACACCCACAGAACCGGTAGTAAAAAAAAATTGAATCCCACCACTGCAACACAGTGCATGGTTATAACCCGTGGTGGTGCAGTGGCTAGAATGCAGTACTGCAGGCTAATTCTGCTGACTGCCGACTGACTGCAATTTGGCAGTTCAAATCGCACCAGGCTCAAGGTTGACTCAGCCTTCCATCCTTCCAAGGTGGGTAAAATGAGATTCCCGATTGTTGGGGGCAAAAACGCTAACTCTGTAAACCGCTTAGAGAGGGCTTTAAAAATACAGTGCTACCTCATCTTATGAACGCCTCTTCTAATGAACTTTTCAAGATACGAACCCGGTGTTTAAGATTTTTTTGCCTCTTCTTCCGAACTATTTTCACCTTACGAACCCAAAGCAGCTGCTGCTGGGATGAAGGGGTTTCTTTTTTTCCCATTTTTGAAGAAAGAAAAGGGAGGGGCAGCTTGGAGGGGGAAAGACTTTGCAGAGAACAGCTTGCTTGCAGAGGCACTGAAAGATTGTCTTTTGAAGAAAGAAAAGGGAGGGGTACCCCCCTTGCCTTTCTTCCTTCCCACTCACCCTTTAGCCTAGCCTTCCTTCTTCCACCCGCCCCCTTTAGCTGCTCCTCCCTGCCCTCTGTTCGCCTCCCTTCCAAAGTTTGGGATTTTCCTGATGGATTTGCATGCATTATTTGCTTTTACATTGATTCCTATGGGAAACATTGTTTCGTCTTACGAACCTCCTCCTGGAACCAATTAAGTTCGTATCATGAGGTACCACTGTACTGTGAAGTGGTATGTAAGTCTAAGTTATATTGCTATTGATGGGTTTTTAATTAAATACCAGCAAAGATCAAAAAAATTAACTGGTAAAAATAGGAGAACAGGAAACCATAAATACCAAGCAACAATATATATTTTAAAAAATTAATTGGTCCATTTTAACTTCAATTTCTATCATGTTTTTTTTTTTAATTTCGATGTTGTAAGCCACCCTGAGTCTTCGGAGAAGGGTGGCCTAGAAATAGAAGTGATAGATAGATAGATAGATAGATAGATAGATAGATAGATAGATAGATAGGTAGGTAGGTAGGTAGGTAGGTAGGTAGGTAGAATATCAGTTTGTTTCAACTTCAGCAAACTTAACAGGTGTTGACTTCAACTCTTAGAATTTCGCAACCAGCCATCTTGACTGGGGAATTCTGGGAGTTGAAGTCTACACCTGTTAAAGTTGCTGAGGTAGAGAAATACCAGTTTGCATTAATTCTATCTTTCTCTATCTGTCTGTATCAAAAGGCCCAGAACTGTTCAGAGTCGCTGGAAGCAATATGGGAGATAATTATCATGGACCGTTCCAAAAGGAGCAGCCTTTGTTTATTCCAGCTTTAGTCAATTTATATTACATAGTAGCAGCCATACAGAGATGGAAAGTAGGCCAATAAGTGATCTCTCTTGGACATGTCATGGATGGAGATAATGTCTAAAAACATGATTAAGTGTAATCTTCCGGTACCTGATGTCATTTCCCCCTTTCCATATGTCATTTAATTCCCGGTTTTCTTTTCTTAGAAACATAGAAACATAGAAGACTGATGGCAGAAAAAGACCTCATGGTCCATCTAGTTTGCCCTTATACTATTTTCTGTATTTTATCTTAGGATGGATATATGTTTATCCCAGGCATGTTTAAATTCAGTTACTGTGGATTTATCAACCACGTCTGCTGGAAGTTTGTTCCAAGCATCTACTACTCTTTCAGTAAAATAATATTTTCTCATGTTACTTTTGATCTTTCCCCCAACTAACTTCAGATTGTGTCCCCTTGTTCTTGTGTTCACTTTCCTAAACACTTCCCTCCTGGACCTTATTTAACCCTTTGACATATTTAAATGTTTCGATCATGTCCCCCCTTTTCCTTCTGTCCTCCAGACTATACAGATTGTTTTCTAATTATTTCCATCTCCAATACAAACCTGTGCTTTTGCTGGAAGAGATCCCTCTTCTCTGATCATCCAACAGGGGATTGCTGGTTTCTGTTAAGATTTGTTTTTTTAAAAAAACAAAACAAAACATTATTTTAAATGCAGAGTGTTAAGCATACATATCAGCCCTTTGAGGAAAACCATTGCTAGCTCTGTTACAAGATTACCATCTTGAAAGCACTTCTCCTCTCCTTTACTTTTAATTTCCAAAACACTAGGGAGGGTTCCTTCTGTCCACTTCCCCAAACAAGCAACACAATCAGATGAACTAATTCTATTTTTATTTCAAAGCTCATGCACAAGAGATATATGTCAAGCCCGCCTTGAATTCCACTGACTCTTATCTATCACCAATTTGCTTTGACTGTTGGTAGTTCAGATTCTTGTAGAGATCATTAGCATACAATAATCCTACATTCATTTGACCTGCTTGGACTTCTGGATTCCTGTGCTTGGCACCACCATTATTTTTAACAGCTCAAGAAACTAGAGAGGGTCTCTTCAGAGCTTCTTGCTCCATCCACTATCTAGCTGTGGGCTATGCAGCCTCTTAGCTAATCATTCCCTTGCCAGCATTTCTTCCTTCCTGTCTCCCAAAGTCAAACCACTGCAATACGCACTTGCTTTAAGCTTTTTCTGGCTTAAATCTGCACTTTTTAATCATTTTCCCATTTAAGAAAAGCAGCTGCTTACTCCCTCATTTATTTATTTGTTTGTTTGTTTATTTTGTCATTATTTTGTATTATTTTGTATTAACATAACATAAGTATAAAGTAGTGATTGAAAAGATAAAAGAGAGTAGGACAGGGATGGTAGGCACAATGGTGTGCTTATGCACGCCCCTAGCAGACCTCTTAGAAAAGGGGAGAGGTCAACTGTAGATAATATAAAGTTGAAGATTTTGGGATTAAGGGAAGAAACAACAGAGTCAGGTAGTGAATTCCAGGCGTTGACCACCCTATTGCTGAAATTGTATTTTCTGCACTTTCTGTAGTTTCTGCAAAACAGAGAGACACCACTGTTGACAGGAACAAGATTAGATATGGCACTACCTATTTTGACCACTTGTTGTCTGTTAGACAGGAACGCTGTTATCCAGTCATGCAGTGGTCCAGAGATGCCACAGGATTTTAGTTTCAGAAGAAGTTTGTCATGAACTACTGAATCAAAGGCTTTACAAAAGTCTATGTAGATTGCATCTATTGATTTACCATGATCAAGTTGAGTAGTCCATATGTTTATGTTTTCATGAGGGACTGTAGAGCAGGGAGGGGAGAGCCATGATCTAGCAGCATACAGGAGTGGATATTCAAGCAAGTCAAAATGACATCAAAGCCACCAAAGCCAGATCCAGTGTGTTGGTATCACATACACACAGTAATGGGCTGCTGCCCTCACGGTGTGGTGGGGGTGGAGGGACAACACCCAGTGTGAGTAGTAAATGTATGCATTATTTACTGAAAATAGTTTTTTTAAATTGTCCTTATTTCTCTAGTACCTTAGTATGATCCTTAATTACTTTTAAAATAGGAAATAATTAAATAGTATGTTTTTACCCATAAATGATTTAACAATTTTAATCATTATCTAAAAATGAACTTTTATAGCAATTAAAGAAAATTGAGCTACTTGCCTAATCTGTTATCATACTGAACCTTGTGGGTTCAGTACAAAACCTTAAAATATTACTGTGCTCCTCAACAAATAATGCTGTCTATAATTTGTCCTTTTTGTGGCTATTCAAATAATGTGACTTAATCAACTGAAAAAGACTCTAAGCACCTATTTGAAAATTTATCTTGGTCAGCAAGCCATTCCCACCCAGTCACGTGACCTTTAAGCCATGTTCACATGACTGTCAAGCCACTCCCACCTGGTCACATGACCATCAAGCCACACCCACAAAATAAGCCACGTCCACAGTGTGGCAGTAAAAAATTTGGCAGTCCATCACTGCACGCACAATACATTTAAAAAGAAATGGGGCTCTAAATTGTGCACTACAGCTCTGCTCGTAATTTCCTTTCCTCCCAAAAAAGGTGTCCTTCAATGGCCCCAGGGTGGGAGGAGAATTTATCTCAAGCATATGTAGAATAACAGAGAATAAAGAATAAGGATCTTATGCAGAGAATTCCAGTGTTCAGATGTATAGACCAGTGTGTCTCAATGTTGGCAACTTTCAGATGTCTGGACCTTAACCCCCAGAATTCACCAACCAGCCCTTCTGGCTGAGGAATTCTGGGAGTTGAAGTCCATACCTCTGAGAATTGCCAGCATTGAGAATCACAGATACAGACTTCCGGTCCCAGAATTCCACAGCCAGCATAACCAACCATTGATGAGAATTCTGAGAGTTGAAGACCACACAACTGAACGTGTCCAAGATTGGGAAACACTACCCTAGACAAAGAGAAACCTGGAAAAATGGGTACTGTTGTCCAACAGACAGACGGCAGAAGGTTTGGCCACCGTGACCTAGCTGTGAAGTGCAGGGGTGGGTTCTAATTTACCTCTCTGTCGGTTCGCTTCCTCCCATGTTCTGGTGCACATACACACTTTGCACACACTTGTATGTCCACTAGCAAAATATCCCCCCCCCCCCAAAAAAGCCAAAAACAAGATGGCAACACATGCACAGTGCTGGAAACTCAGCTTCTGCACATGCACAGAAGGAAAAAAAACTGGGGGGGAAATTCCCCCAAATTTTTTTTAAAAAATGGTGGCCTCCACAGACCAGCACCAATGGAATCAGTTGCATGATGTCATTGTGACATCATCAGTGGTTTGTTACCAGTGTGAGCGAACCAGTATGAACCTGGAGGAACCCACCTCTGGTGAAGTGTTACTGTACTTAGAAAAAAGTTGCTTTAAGTAGACCTTCAGTCCAGACAATATGAGTTGGAAAATAAAATTAAGGACAACCCTTCATCTGCTTTTAATATTTTAATAGCCAGCAGGAGATGTAGAGGTTATTTTAAAATGTTATTTTAAATGTATTCATCTAAAAGGTCTGATGAAGATAGAATAGAGTAGAGTAGAGTAGAGTAGAGTAGAATAGAATAGAATAGAATAGAATAGAATTCTTTATTGGCCAAGTGTGATTGGACACACAAGGAATTTGTCTTTGGTGCATAAGCTCTCAGTGTACATAAAAGAAAATATACATTTGTCAAGAATCGTGAGGCACAACACTTAATGATTGTCATAGGGGTCAAATAAGCAATGAAGCCATGTAAACCAGATAAAGCAATAAAGTCAAACAAATAAATAATATTTAATGTCAACAAACAAAACTTTGAGTCCTCCCATCAACTGTGTCTTTGGGGAAGTCTAAAAAGTCACGATAACTACAATCACACAACTCAGAACAAGAAGTAATGGGTTGAAACCAATCAAGGAGAGAAGCAACTTAAAACTAAGGAGAAATTTCCTGACATAACAATTAATCAGTGGAATAGCTTGTCTCCAGAAGTTGTGAATGCTCCAACACTGGAAGTTTTTAAGATGAGGTTAGACAAACCATTTGTCTGAAATGGGATAGGGTTACCTGTCTAAGCAGGGGGTTGGTCTAGAAGACCTCCTAAGCCCCTTCCAACTGTGTTATTCCGTTATTCCTGCACAACTCTGATGCCATGCACAATTGTATTGCAGTGGACATCTCAACTTTCTTGGCTTCTCCAGGGATGCCCTTCCCCACAAGCACAGACCTCTTTTCATTCTCTTACCATTGATCACAGTTAAGTTGATGTTGGCTGACACTCTTACACCCAAAGCCAGCACCTTGATTTCATAAATTCCCGAATCTTCTACTCTGGCATCCCGTAGTATCAGCGAAGCATTTTCAGAAGACCACTCTGCTCGGTGCCTGTATCTCTCTGCTTTCGTCAATGTGACCTCGCAAACATCCGACCACTGACGGATACCCTTGTCTCCCTTGCAGTTATCAGCTTTCACAATCAACACCGGCCAAGAGCCGGTCATGAAACGCCATCGGATCTGGAAGTAGGTAGGCACCGAAGAAGAGAAATTCAACAAGACTGGAACCAAAGCAGTCTTTCCAAGGGGGACGGAAACTTGGAACGAGGGTGTAGACAGCACAAGGCCGGCAGCAGGGCCTGGGGAGAAGAGAGCAGGAGAAGGGATTAGCAGGAAGGTCTACAGAATACAGAATAAGAACGGGAAGGGTCAATAGACTGGGTGGCCCAGTGGTTAGAGTGCAGCACTGCATGTTACTTCAGCAGTGCTTCTCAAATAGTGGGGCGGGCTCCCCTGGGGGGGTGGAGTTTAGCCGGGGGGGGCATGTGACCCTGAATAATGTGTGGGTTTTTGTTGTAGGGAGTAGGGGGGGGGTTGCACCAAACAATAGCACCAAACACAAAGCAAAAGATACAAAGTGCAGATAACAAACCCTTAAGAGACACCATGGAAAAATATTAAACAGGGATGAAAACATAGAAACATAGAAGATTGACGGCAGAAAAAGACCTCATGGTCCATCTAGTCTGCCCTTATACTATTTCCTGTGTTTTATCTTAGGATGGATATATGTTTGTTCCAGGCCTGTTTACATTCCGTTACTGTGGATTTAGCAACCACGTCTGCTGGAAGTTTGTTCCAAGGATCTACTACTCTTTCCCCCAACTAACCTCAGATTGTGTCCCCTTGTTCTTGGGTTCACTTTCCTATTAAAAACACTTCTCTCCTGAACCTTATTTAACCCTATTAACATATTGAAATGTTTCGATCATGTCCCCCCTTTTCCTTCTCTCCTCCAGACTATACAGATTGAGTTCATGAAGTCTTTCCTGATAAGTTTTATGTTTCAGACCTTCCACCATTCTTTTAACCCATCTTTGGACCCGTTCAATTTTGTCAAAAAGGAAAGGAGGAGAGAGACGGAGATAATGAGACAAACGTAAGTCTCCCGAAAGCTAAGATGAAGAAATATGATGAAGGGTATGTAGCACTTGGCTTCACTGTGACTACGGTGGGAGACGAGGAAAGACTGGTATGTTTACTGTGTCTAAAAATGTTGGCAGTGGATAGCGTGAAGCCAAATAAATTAAGGCGTCATTTAAACACATTACACCTCAATCACGTTGCTAAGTCGCTTGAGGTTTTTTTCAGCAAAAACGTGCCGAGGATTGCAAACAATCGTCCAGGTGGAGAATTGGAGGGAGGGGAAGCATAGAATGTTTACTTCTTCGGGGGGGGGGAGGCGAAACAGGAAATAATTGAGAAGTACTGTGCTAACTGCTAGCTGAAGTTCAAATCTCACCACCAGCTCAAAGTTGACTCAGCTTTCCATCCTTTTGAGATGGGTAAAATGAGGATGCAGATTGTTGCGGGCAATAGGCTGATTCTGTAAACCGCTTAGAGAGGGCTGTAAAAGCACTATGAAGCGGTATGTAAGTTTAAAATGCTATTGCTATTGCTACTTTGGAGGTCTTCTAGTCCAACTCCAAATGGCTCTCCAATCTTTTCTTAAAAACCTCCAGTGATGGACCATCCCCAACTTCTGGAGGTAAGTCATCCCACTGATGAATTGTCATTAAATTTCTCCTTACTTCTAGTTTGGATGTCACTTTAACGTTCTTCCATCCATTGCTCCCCCCCCCCATCCACCCATTCTTAAGGCTGCCACTTAGTCAGAAAACATTCTTATTGGTGTTGGTGGAGACTATATTAAGTCCTCATAAATCAAGCCAAGGTTATAAGATGATTAGGGGATTGGAGGCTAAAACATATGAAGAACGGTTGCAAGAACTAGGTATGTCTGGTTTAATGAAAAGAAGGACTAGGGGAGACATGATAGCAGTGTTTCAATATCTCAGGGGTTGCCACAAAGAAGGAGGAGTCAACCTATTCTCCAAAGCAACTGAGGGCAGAAAAAGAAGCAATGGGTGGAAACTAAACAAGGAGAGAAGCAACTTAGAACTAAGGAGAAATTTCCTGACAGTTAAAACAATTGATCAGTGGAAGGATTGGCCTCCAGAAGTTTTGAATGCTCCAACACTGGAAGTTTTAAAGAAGATGTTGGATAACCACTGTCTGAAGTAGTATAGGGTTTTCTGTCCAAGCAGGGTGTTGGACTAGAAAACCTCCAAGGTCCCTTCCAACTCTGTTGTTATTATTATATTGTTATTATTATCCTTTAATTGCCCTGCATTTTTAAATGGGTTGATAGAGCCGGGGTGGCGCAGTGGTTAGAAGCAGCAGTGTAGGCTACTTCAGCAAACTGCTAGCTGTAGTTCAGCATTTCAAATCTCACAACCAGCTCAAGGTTGGCTCAGCCTTCCATCCTTCCGAGGTGGGTAAAATGAGGAGCCAGGTTGTTGGGGGTGATATGCTGACTCTGTAAACCACTTAGGGAGGGCTGTAAAAGCACTATGAAGCGGTATATAAGTCTAAATGCCATTGCTGTTGATGCAAAGTTGGAGGTGCGTGTTGAAAAACATTAAAGTTCATTTAAACCAGACCCCATGCCCCCTCTTTGGATGCTGCCAAAGTATTCCACCATCACCATCCCTGCTATGCTGGGTTCTGTAGAACAGAGGTCTCCAACCTTGGGCGCTTTAAGCCTGGAGGACTTCAACTCCCAGAATTCCCCAGCCAGCTTTGCTGGCTGGGGAATTCTGGGAGTTGAAGTCCTCCAGGCTTAAAGCACCCAAGGTTGGAGACCCCTGCTGTAGAACACGGACAGCCTGAAACTCCCATCTCAAGAAAAGATTTTCTGTCCCTTTACTCACCCACCAGTATCAGGAGAAGCCACGGACTTGGCATCGCGCTGTCAAGACTCTCTTCTCTTCTGCCTTTGGAGCACTTTCTCTCCCACCCATCACTTTCCCTTTTTGTCAGTTTATTTCACTTTCGCCTTCCTCTGCTCCATTTTGAGGAAGTGTGATACTGGAGCCAGGCCTTCTCCTGAGTCCTCCTGGCACCAGCAAAATTCTGCCAGCTCAGCTCAAATATAACAACGGTTAAAGACCTTTGCACATTGTGCTGTAGCCAGTTGGATAAAAGGAGGGGGGATATTTGTCCACAACATTCCCACCCTCCTTCTTGGAGCTCCCCCAATTTACAACTCATTATCTGACTTTCAGAGTATGTGGACAAAAGACTTTACAGAGTCAGCATATTGCCCCCAACAATGTGGGTCCTCATTTTATCCACCTCGGAAGGATGGAAGGCTGAATCAACCTCGAGCCTGGTGAGATTTGAACTGGTGAACTACAACCAGCAGTGAGCAGAAGCAGTTTGCAGTACTGCACTCTAACCACTGCTACCGGAATGCCGTTCTCCACCTCCATCCAAGTAGGAACCCAATATTGCTTGGAGGTTCTGGAAAGGAGAAATGGGTGGCTAATGAAGTCTTGGTTTCATACCACTCTGATCTGCAGTGAATCTCCAAAATATATGTTTTAAAACTTTGCGTTCTGACCCAGCTGCCCAAACACCACAAACCCTATGAAGTTATCTCAAAGATTCCTTTAATTTGGAGCCCTGGCAAAAAGGTTTATATTTCACTACAGGTAAACAAGTCTGTCTGGTGAGAAGATGAATAGTTTTTTGCCTCATCTGTTCATCTCTGTCCCCTGCCTTTTAACCCCAGAGCTAAAGTGGAGCTTCACTGTAGCCTTGACTCTTCCTTCCCAAGGATCGGCCCACGGATTTCCACCGCTCTCCTCTCCTCTGCCTTCTGTGTATCTGTGTGTCAGGCACTGGACCCAGCTGTTCCTCCTCTTCTTCATCAGCTATTTCCAATCTGGGAGATGTTGACTCTCCATCTGAGGGCTCCACCTCCATCTCTCTCTCTTTTTCTGCCAGCTCCATTCCCATTCCCTCGGAACTCTCAGGTTTTTTATGATATGATATGATATGATATGATATGATATGATATGATATGATATGATATGATATTATAGAAACATAGAAACATAGAAGTCTGACGGCAGAAAAAGACCTCATGGTCCATCTAGTCTGCCCTTATACTATTTTCTGTATTTTATCTTCGGATGGATATATGTTTATCCCAGGCATGTTTAAATTCAGTTACTGTGGATTTATCTACCACATCTGCTGGAAGTTTGTTCCAAGGATCTACTACTCTTTCAGTAAAATAATATTTTCTCATGTTGCTTTTGATCTTTCCCCCAACTAACTTCAGATTGTGTCCCCTTGTTCTTGTGTTCACTTTCCTATTAAAAACACTTCCCTCCTGGACCTTATTTAACCCTTTAAGATATTTAAATGTTTCGATCATGTCCCCCCTTTTCCTTCTGTCCTCCAGACTATACAGATTGAGTTCATTAAGTCTTTCCTGATACGTTTTATGCTTAAGACCTTCCACCATTCTTGTAGCCCATCTTTGGACCCGTTCAATTTTGTCAATATCTTTTTGTAGGTGAGGTCTCCAGAACTGAACACAGTATTCCAAATGTGGTCTCACCAGCATTCTATATAGTGGGATCATAATCTCCCTCCCTCCCATAATATAATAATTATATTATATTATATTATATTATATTATATTATATTATTATATTATATTATATTATATTATATTATATTATATTATATTATATTATATTATATTATATTATATTATATTATATTATTATATTATATTATATTATATTATATTATATTATATTATATTATATTATATTATATTATATTATATTATATTATATTATATTATATTATATTATATTATATTATATTATATTATATTATATTATATTATATTATATTATATTCATGTATTTATCAAATACATATTGGTAGTGTACAAAGAAATAACACTGTTTATATAGGTGATATTGGTACTAATAAGAGAGAAACCTAGTACAGGGACAGTAGGCACACTGGTGCACTTATGCACACCCCTTACTGACCTCTTAGGAATAGGGTGAGGTCAACAGTGGATAGTCTAAGGATAAAGTTTTGGAGGTTTGGTGATTATGCATTAACAATTTGGTTGCTGAAGTAATATCCTATGTAGTCATAGGACACAGATTGTGGGGGCAATATGTGCTGGCTCTGTTAAAAAGTGCTATTGCTAACATGTTGTAATCCGCCCTGAGTCTAAGGAGAAGGGCAGCATAAAAATCGAATGAATGAATGAATGAATGAATGAATGAATGAATGAATAAATAAATAAATAAATAAATAAATAAATAAATAAATAAATAAATAAATAAATAAATATTTTCTACAGTCAAGTTTAGAGCGGTTTACTGTGAGTTTGCATCTGTTGTGTGCCCGTGTATTGTTGTGGTTGAAGCTGAAGTAGTTGTTGACAGGAAGGACATTGTAGATGATTTTATGGGCTATGTTTAGGTCATGTTTAAAGTGACGAAGCTCCAAGCTTTCTAAGCCTAGGATTTCAAGCCTGGCTGTGTATGGTATACTGTTTCGTGTAGAGGAGTGGAGGGCTCTTCTCATAAAGTATCTCTGGATGCTTTCTAATGTATTTATGTCCGAAATGCGGACAGATGAGCTGTATTCAAGGATTGGTCTGGTGAAAGTTTTGCATGCTCTGGTTAGTAGAGTGATATTACCAGAGAAGAAACTATATAGAATTAGGTTAACAATTCTTGAAGCCTTTTTGGCGATGTTGCTGCAGTGGGCTTTGGCACCTAGGTCATTTGATACGAGTATTCCAAGGTCTTTTACGGAGTGAGGGTTGTCTGTAAGGTCTTGTTTATCCAGCTTAAATTTGATGCTTGATTTCTTTTTGCCAACGTGCAGCCTTGATGCTGACCCTGACTCCCATACCCCTGGCTGCTAGAGGGGCTGGACAGCAGACAGGCCTCAACACGCCTGAATTGTTAAGCATTCTGCACACCCCAACTAGCTTGGCCTGAAAAGTGAACAAGAAAACCGAAACAGTGATGAATCACAGAGTAGCCTGCTTCTGCTCCGGCAATCTCACACTACTAACCAGAGCATACAAAACTTTCGCCAGACCAATCCTTGAATACGGCTCATCTGTCTGGAACCCACACCGCATTTTGGACATAAACACTGTAGAAAATGTCCAGAGATACTTTACTAGAAGAGCCCTCCTCTCCTCCACTCACAACAGAATACACTACACAACTAGACTTACAATCCTAAGTTTAGAAAGCTTAGAACTACATCGCCTTAAACACGATCTAAGCATAGCCCATAAAATCATCTGCTACAACATCCTTCCTGTCAACGACTACTTCAGCTTCAACCACAACAACACACAAGCACACAACAGATAAAAACTTAATGTAAACCGCTCCAAACTCGACTGCAGGAAATACGATGCAGTCCATGCAGTTCAATGCATTAACAAATAGTTAATGCATGGAACTGACTACCAGACTCTGTAGTATCATCTCCTAACTCCCAAAACTTAGACTCTTAGACTATCCACTGTTGACCTCTCACGATTCCTAAGAGGTCACTAAGGGGCGTGCATAAGTGCACCAGAGTGCCTTCCATCCCCTGTCCTAATGTTTCTTTATATTTTTTTACTAGTATCATGTATATGAACATTATTATATCTAATGTTTTTTCTTATTTTTCTTTTTACTAGTAGCATGTATATGAATATTATTATATCTTTATATACCTCCAATATGTACGTGACTAAATAAGTAAGTAAGTAAGTAAGTAAGTAAGTAAGTAAGTAAGTAAGTAAGTAAGTAAGTAAGTAAGTAAGTAAGTAAGTAAGTGTTCTGTCTGGGTTCCCCCAGACCTCAACACCAACTGGAAAAAACAGCCAGACACTCTGGTAAAAGCCAAAAGTATTTTATAACTGGAAAAAATAAGCACAGAGGAAAACCTGTTCTTCCCAACAGACAGGATATAATACGGTACAACAGGGTCCTGATGTCCAGTCAATACAGCAAGCTTCTTGCTGGCACCCCCCCGCCCCCCAAGGTTTCAATAGTCAAAGGCACAAACCAGGATTCCAAGACGCCAAAGTTCACAGTCAGGTCCCACGACTCTCAAAGATAAAACTCCACAAGCCAGGAAGGGTGGGTCTGCCTTTTAGCCTTTCCCAAGAGCACCACACCCAAACCCAGCTGTTGCCACTTTAATGCTGAAAATATTTAGCCAATTGATTCCGTCTCTGAGTAGCTCTTCGTTGTCGCAGATCAATTATGGCTTGTGCACTTTCCTCTAAGGAATCCAGGCTGCTTGCTGGGGAGAGCTCCCCCTGGTGGGACTCTGTCTGTCCTCCCTCTTCTTCAGCCTGGGATTCCTCCTCCTCGTCTGTCTGCACCTCCTGTTCCTCAGCCTCTCCCTCTGAGCTGGAAACCGACAGAAGGTCAGCCGTTCCCGGAGGGGCCTCAGACGGAACCACAACAGTAAGTAAATGCATGCATGCATGCATGCATGCATACATACATACATACATACATACATACATACATACATACATACATGCAATTATGAGTAAGAGAATACCCTGGAATCTTTGCAAAGCAACTTTTCCCACAAAAACAACTTGTAGACCTGTGCACTTGATAACAAGGGTCTGAAGTCACAAGACTGTGAGAACCTTTTCTTCTCCTTTTCTGAAGGGCTTCCTCGTTTCTGTTTTGTGAGTTCCTAAGCTGTCTTCAAACCAAAATTATTTATGCTAAATATATAGCTGGAGGTTTCCTGTCAGGGAGGTCAAGAGAGGGTTTTTTTCCCTATGTTAAAAAGAGACAGGAAATAAAGGGGTGGGGGAGAGTTGGAGAGAATTTTAGCAGATGAGCAGCAACTGGATTAGTATCTGTCAGATATACAGTACATCCATTTGCATTTTTGCACCAAGCAGGGATTTGGACTGGATAGGTCTCATTCAGCTGTATGATTCAGAGATCAGAGGTCCTAAAAGGCCAACTCTAAAGAGATGGATGGCTGGTTTATTTATTTTTATTTATTTGTTTATTTTGTCAAATACGTATTGGTGCTATACAAAGATATAATAATATTTATATACTACATGATACTAGTAAAAGAGAAACATTAGGACAGGGGATGGAAGGCACTCTGGTGCACTTATGCACGCCCCTTACTGACCTCTTAAGAATCAGAAGAAGTCAACAATGGATAATCTAAGGGTAAAGTTTTGGGGATTAGTTGATGCTACTACAGAGTCTGGTAGTCAGTTCCATGCATCAGCTACTCAGTTACTAAAGTCGTATTTCCTGCAGTCGAGGTTAGAGCAGTTTATTTTAAGTTTGTATCTGTTGTGTGCTTGTGTGTTGTTGTGGTTGAAGCGGAAGTAGTCGTTGGCAGGAAGGACATTGCAGCAGATGATTTTATGGGCTATGCTTAGGTTGTGTTTAAGGTGACATAGTTCTAAGCTTTCTAAACCTAGGATTGTAAGTCTAGTTGTGTAGGGTATTCTGTTGCAAGTGGAGGAGTGGAGGGCTAATCTAGTAAAGTATTTCTGGACATTATCTGGAGTGTTTATGTCCGAAATGTGGTGTGGGTTCCAGACAGATGAGCTGTATTCAAGGATGGGTCTGGCGAAAGTTTTGTATACTCTAGTTAGTAGTGTGAGATTACCGGAGCAGAAGCTACATAGAATTAGGTTAACAACTCTTGATGCCTTTTTGGTGATGTTGTTGCAGTAGGCTTTGGCACTTAGGTCATTTGATATGAGTATTCCAAGGTCTTAGATGAGATCTAGTGGTCAAAAGGCTCCTGATTGCAAAAGACTCTTTTAAGGGTTGAATTCAATGGACTTAAATTCCCATGGCCACCATCTGAACCCCTATTTCTGAGTTTGAGAATAGCCATCACTTTATATCCTGATCCCCTAATTCAGTGATGACGAACCTTTTTTTCCTTGGGTGCCAAAATAGCATCTGTGCCGCTATCAGCCGTGTGCAAATGCCTACACCCATAATTCAATGCTTGGGGAGGGCAAAAACAGCTTCCCCCACACCTGGAGGCCCTCTAAAGGCCAGAAATGACCTGTTTCCCAACTTCTGCTGGGCCCAGTAGGCTCGTGTTTCACCCTCTCCAGGCTTCAAAGGCTTCTCTGGAGCCGGGGAGAGTAAAAATGGCCTCCCCCATCTCCCCGGAGGCTCTCTGGAAGCCAAAAACACCCTCCCAGACCCCCTGTGTGAGCCAAAAATCAGCTGGCTAGCACACACTTGCATGTTGGAGGTGAGCTAGGGCAACGGCTAGCATGCCAGCAGATATGGCTCTGCGTGCCACCTGTGGCACCCGTGCCATAGGTTCGCCATCACTGCCCCAATTTCTCCTTGGAACCAGATCAGCTCTGAAAAAGCTGACCTGTCTTATTTTGCACTAGAGTGGGAGGTGCACCAAGCTGTGGGAACGGCCTGAATTCCCGGCAGTGACTGGCTTTTCCTGGGTTCCATTATGACATCAAGGTAGAACCTTTTCAAAACCTGAGAAACTGCCAAGATGGCGGTTGGGGTGTGGACCTTCAGCATCCCACCCCAGGAAGGGAAGAGACTGAGTATCTCTGCCTTCATCCTCATCCTGGGCGGACTTTGGGGAAGATGGATCACGGAGGTTGGAGCTGGGCCCGTGAGTGAAAGACTACCTGGTATTTACTCGTTTATTTATTTACCCCTCCATCCCATTTCTACCCTGCTCATCTCACTTAGGTAAGATAGGTGAAGGCGGCTGAGGTAAGAGCTGTAGGCCCTTACAAATGTTCCCCAATGATACCAGTGTAAATTATTGTATAAAGCACAATTCTTTATTATGTAATGCTAATCATTTGTTTGTTTTGTTTGTATGTTTGTCTATGTTTTTCTTTTTTGTTGTTTTGTTTTTAATGTAAAGTAAAGTAAAGATATTACTTTAAAAAAAGAAAAGAAATGTTCCCCCAAATTATGGTCCTTTTCGTGCCCACAGGAATACCCAGCAATGAGGAGATAAAGCCAAGGTGATGGTTACCACTGCATAATGAAAGGCATGCTTTAGTTATTTATTAGAGTTGGAAGGGACCTTGCAGGCCCCTTTATAAAGTTCAGTGGGCAATGGGCATTATTTCTAAACAAAGAAATGAATACAATCTTACTATTGTACTCCTATTCATGGGATTAAATCTCAATCTTACCGTATTTTTCAGAGTATAAGATGCACCTTTTTGCCCCCTAAAAGAGGCTGTGTCTTATACTCCGAATGTAGATCTTTTGAAGGTTTTTCCCCCTAACAAAGTGCTAATGATCTTCCTGGCTTTCAGGCTTGTTTTCATCCCTACTCCCTCTGAAGAAGTTTTTTTTCCAGCCCTACCCTGTTTTCCCGAAAATAAGACAGCGTCTTATATTAATTTTTGCTCCCAAAGAGGTGCTACGTCTTATTTTCAGGGGATGTCTTATTTTTTTTCAATGAAGAAGAGTTCACATTTATTGCTGAACAAAAAAAATGAACATTTATTATATACTGTAGTTGTCATCACAAACAGCATGACCAGACAAACTGTGAATCCTATCAAGAATTTCTTACTACTCCCGTACCATTATTTCCATGTACAACAATTATACTTTCTTCAAATATATGTTATATATGTTCTGTTTGGGAATGCAGTGAAACGAAATATCTACATCTTACTTTCATGGGATGCCTTATATTAGGCAATTCTATGAAACCTCTCTTATGTCTTACTTTTGGGGGTGACTTATTTTCAGAGAAACAGGGTAAGTCTTTGCAGGCTTGTTTTTATTGCTACTCCCTCCAAAAAAGTTTTTTTTCCAACCCTAATGAGGTGCTAACAATCTTCCTGGCTTGCAGGATTTTTTCATTCCCTCTCCCTCCAAAGTTTTCTTCCAGACTAAGGACACTAGCCTGATGAATACCTGATAGGTAGATTCCCCCCCCCCTATTTTCCTTCCCCAAAACTAAGGTGTGTCTTATACTCGAGTGCATCTTATACTCTGAAAAATACGGTAAGTAAGGAATGCATTATCTACTTCAATTTAGCAGCTAAAATAGTAACAATACATTATTAGGAATACTTAGGTAACTTAATAATTGAGATGGGAATTAACAAGACCTCATCAATTGTCACATTAGAAAAGATAGGAAAAAAATCTTTTAAAAGATAGAAAACTTTAAAATAACAGAACAAGAGAAACAGCAATTTAACAATATCAAACTTGGACGGACTTCATATTTAATGTCAGTTGCAATACACCTATTATTACTATTAGTAACATTTTAGATCACTGTTTCTCAACTTTAGTAATTTTAAGACCTCAACTCTCAAAATTCCCACCGCTAGTTGAAATACTGCTTCAGATATATGGTAAATATGAATGTGCATATTAGGTATTCAATAGATCTTTTATATTTGCATTTGCCTCTTAGCAGATATTTTATATACAATATATTTTAATGCTGGGTTTATAGGCAAACACCTGGCACACTCTCTCAGCTAGATAGCAGCATCTAACTAACTACAGTGGAACCCCGACATAAGAGCTGCTCTACTTAAGAGCAACTCGAGATAAGAGCTGGGAGGGGAGAGATATTTTTGTTCTACTTACAAGCTCAAATTCGAGATACAAGCGCCAAGGAGCTGTCTCCTGAAGCCAAATGCTAACTTCCGCGTTCGGCTTCAGGAGACAGCTGCGAAGCGGCGCGCGTGTTTTAAAAGGTTGCAGCCGGCCTGGGGGGCTCGGGGGGGGGGTGCTTGCAGCTTTCTTTCTTGCTCTTTTTCTTTCTCTCTTTTACCTTCCCTTCCTCTATTTCTTCTTTTCTTTCTCCTTCCCACCTTCTTCCCTCCCTCCCTCCCTTCACTCATTCCTCTCTTACTCTCCCCTTTCATAAGTTTCCTTGCTTCCTTCCTCTGTTCCTGTCCCTTCCCCCTTTCTTTCTTTCTTTCTTTCTTTCTTTCTTTCTTTCTTTCTTTCTTGCTCTTTTTCTTTCTCTCTTTTACCTTCCCTTCCTCTATTTCTTCTTTTCTTTCTCCTTCCCACCTTCCTCCCTCCCTCCCTTCACTCATTCCTCTCTTACTCTCCCCTTTCATAAGTTTCCTTGCTTCCTTCCTCTGTTCCTGTCCCTTCCCCCTTTCTTTCTTTCTTTCTTTCTTTCTTTCTTGCTCTTTTTCTTTCTCTCTTTTACCTTCCCTTCCTCTATTTCTTCTTTTCTTTCTCCTTCCCACCTTCTTCCCTCCCTCCCTCCCTTCACTCATTCCTCTCTTACTCTCCCCTTTCATAAGTTTCCTTGCTTCCTTCCTCTGTTCCTGTCCCTTCCCTCTTTCCTTCCTTCCTTCCCACCCTCCGTCCATTCATTCACCCATTCCTCTCTTGATCGCTTAAAGCCGGTCCCTGGTGCAAAAAGGGTTGGGGACCTCTGTCCTACAGGATTGGGTGGCAGAGAAGTTGAACATATGTAAATTTAAAAGTTTAAGAAAGTTTACAAGTTAAGTGAAAGAAACTTCATTATTCATTTATATGTACATTTCTTCATTAAAAACATGTCTTTCTGCATAATTTAGACTAACTGTGAGTTTTTTGAGGGCTGGAACCAATTAAAATTATTTACATTAATTCCTATGGGGAAAAGTCGTTCGAGATAAGAGCTGCTCGACTTAAGAGCCCAGGTCCGGAACGAATTAAACTCGTATCTCGAGGTACCACTGTACTCTGATCACTAACTAGACTGGAGGTGATTAATAATGGATGGAAGACTCCCAGTCATCCCAGCCTGCCCAAAATCGCAGCGTTTTGGGTTAGTCTGGAAGGTTGATTTTAAAAAGAAAAACACTGAAAGAGGCTGCAACAGGAATATTCAGGAGTCAAGCTCAAAATGACTGGCATGTCAATGTATTGACAAGTGTTTGGAAAAAAAACACCAAACCAGAAAGTAGAAAACAAGAAGTGTCTTAACAGTTCATCCCCAATGCATAGACAAGTATTTGAAAAACATTAGAAAGTAGAAAGCCGAAAGTGTTTTAAGAAGCAATTCTCAGGGGTAAACAACCAGACCTACAATTGAAAAACTGGCTCAGCCAGTTTCTCTTCTACAGCAGGGTTCTTCCAAACTTGGCAACTTTAAGGTCTGTGGGCTAAAACTCCCAGAATTCTCCAGCTGGCTGAGGAATTCTGGAAGTTGAAGTCCACAAGTCTTAAAGTTGCCAACTTTGGAGACCCCTATTCTTACAATACATTGCCCCCAAGGTATAAACAAGGGTTTGCAAAAAAAAAAAAAAAAGGAAGTAGAAAATGCAGGAAGTGTTTTAAGAAGTCATTGAGTAGTTTATATGCAAAGCAGGGCAGCTGCAAGTTGTGGTTATGCCAATTTTGTACATCTTTCCTTGGTGAACTGCGAATGCATTAGTTGTGCGTCGCATGAGCAATTTTGGATGCCCTGCAGTTCACCCAAGTTACACTCTCCCTTTTACTTTCCAGGTGTCATTCACCTGGGCTTTAAAGGTGTTATCACCTTTAAAGCTCTACATGACACAAGCCCAGGTTACTTGTGAAACCACTTCACCCTGAAAGTATCTTCTGTTCTGTCTGGCCGGATCAATTATTAGAAAGCAAACCCACACATGCTTGAAACATTGATCAAGGCAAAAGTATTATTATTTACACAAAGTCCAACAAGAAATAAGAATAAATTCTCAGGCATTTCAGGCTGACAGCGTTCAGTCTAAGGAGCATAGATAACAAAACCTATGCCAGACCCATTCTTGAATACAGCTATTCTGTCTGGAACCCACACCACATCTCAGACATCAACACTCTCGAAAATGTCCAAAGATATTTCACCAGAAGAGCCCTTCACTCCTCCACTCGAAACAGAATACCCTACGAAAATAGACTAACTATCCTGGGTCTAGAAAGCTTAGAACTGCGGCACCTAAAACACGATCTAAGTATTGCCCACAAGATCATATGCTGCAACGTCCTGCCTGTCGGCGACTACTTCAGCTTCAACCGCAACAACACAAGAGCACTCAACAGATTCAAACTTAATATTAACCGCTCCAAACTTGACTGTAAAAAATATGACTTTAACAATCGAGTTGTCGAAGCGTGGAACTCATTACCGGACTCAATAGTGTCAACTCCCAACCCCCAACCCTTCTCCCTTAGACTCTCCACGATTGACCTCTCCAGGTTCCTAAGAGGCCAGTAAGGGGCGTATATAAGTGCACTGATGTGCCTATCGTCCTCTGTCCAATTGTCTTCCCTTATCTTAAATATCATACATATTCTCTCCATATGTATGTATGTATGTATGTATGTATGTATGTATGTATGTATGTATATATATGTAGATTGTTCTGAGTTCAGGTTTTGCCCTGTGTAATATTTTGCATGTCTATGCAACGTTTCGGTGAAATCACATTCACCATCATCAGGCTGAAGTTCCAAGCTTGGAACTTCAGCCTGATGATGGTGAATGTGATTTCACCGAAACGTCGCATAGACATGCAAAATATTACACAGGGCAAAACCCAAACTCAGAACAATCTACATACATATACCCGTGAAAATTTACGAAAATATATATATATATATATATATATATAAAATATATATTCTCTCCTTATCTCTTATATCATATATATTCTCTCCCTCCCATCCACTTCTCTTCTTTTTTACTTTCTATCTTCATATATATTACTTAATGTCTATTCTCTTCCATATGTATTGTATATTGGACAAAGAGTAAATAAATAAAAAATAATAAATAAAATAACAGTCCGGGATGCAAGCCAACTAGAGATGATGATGATGATGATGATGATGATGATAATGATGATGATGACGATAATAATAATAATAATAATAATAATAATAATAATAATAATAATTTATTAGACTTGTATGCCGCCCCTCTCCGAAGACTCAGGGCGGCTCACAACAACGGAACAATACAGATACAAATCTAATAATTAAAAACAGTAACTAAAACGCATTACCTTAAAAAACAATCGATACTACACAATCATAACCACACATAACTTTCAATGGTCAGAGGGTGGGGGCTCTCTGGAATTTTTTCACTTCACTCATGTTCAGGGCTTAACCAGCTTTTATCAAAGCAGGATTCAAAATCCATGGAATCAGAATCAGTCTCTTGGAGCACTATCTTCATGATGAACATTGCTTGCCATACCTCTTCTCCCATCAGCCTGTCCTATATATGTGACAAGGTATGGCTAAACGTCCCATAGATCTAATCAATGCCTAGAGATATTCATGCCTGGCTCTCATTCTTCTCACCCTCGTTTCTAAGAGAGGCTCCTCAAGGTCCCTATCCTTTGTTTCAGACACTACCATTACTGGGGATGCTACGGCCCCTCCTAGTTCCTTAGTCCCTCACTCTCAGACTCAGAAGGCATGAATACTGGCCCACGATGCCAGTACTACTCCTTCTCCTGGTCCTCAAAAATCTATCACCACTCACAATATCTTCCAACACTTTCAGGTTACCTAGGATGGGTGTGCTGCAAATCCCCTCCCTTAAATGTTGCTATACTTGATGGGATCTTGGAGCCAAGCCTTCTTGGAGACCGACCTTGATTCAAAAATGGCCTCCCACTTTGAGATCCAAAGGATCCCTACTCTTTTAGTCTTCAATAGGCCTGCGAAAGCCTGGACTTTCCCCCAAGTGTTGAACTAGGATGGGGAGTGACTCCAAAGATAATTGAAGTGGCCCTTAGGGTAAAAGGGATTATTTTGCATGTAACAATGCTTTATGGATTGTTGTGAGCTGCCTAGAATCATCATAGGAGATAGGTGACCATAGATATCCTAGAAACAAATCAATATAAATAAATTGGCTGAATGGGAATCTAATTCTCATCTCTCCCCATGGCAGAATACCTTGGAGCCAAATGCCTGGCTTCGTAATAGCTCTTCTTTTGGAAAATCTCATGTGCACTCATCCCTTTGTGAGAGTTTGGTACATTTTTGCTTCCCACGCCTGCGTAGAAGCAAAAACATGCTGGGGATGCACGCACATAGTGCATGTGTGCATGCAAGGCAACTGAAGCTGCACATGCATCACATCAGTAGCGGTGGTAATAGCAATCCACCCCTGCTCAGCAGTCATGAGTTCCCAGATTTTGGGGCCTATTCTACTAAGGTCGCCCAAAAAGTAATGCACGACATTTTTTTTCTTCCACAATTCTTTATTGAACACAATGAAACTTACACTCAAGAACAAATGATGTTTCTTCTACACTCCCTATTTTTCCATGTAATCTCCATCCCGTTCTATGGCCTTCCTCCAGCGAGACACAAGGGAGTGTATGCCCTGCCGGTACCACTCCTTGTTCTGGTCACAAAGCCATTTCTGCACTGTGCGAATCACCTCTTCGTCATCCACAAAATGTCTTCTGTGACTAACCGTACTTCTGTCGACTGCAGATTCTCCATAAACTGTACACAAACGTTTGTGAATGTTCCCAACAGTTTCTTTCTCCGCAGTGAGAAATTCAATGACGACACGCTGCTTGTAATGTACATCACTTACAGACGCCATTTTGAAGCACTGTTGCAGCTACGCTATCTGTTCTGGTTAGCTCTGGCCCAGCTCCTGCCCCAAGGACTGTGGATGTGGGGGAGACATCCACATGCTGCAGGCTTGTTTTGCCCCCGGTGGAATCTGCTGATGAAGGCTCCTCTGACCAAGAAGATATGAGTGACAGGGAGGAGGAGAGTGTGGCAGACAGCTCAGAAGGAGATCAATTATCTCTCTCCTCCTTGGATTCGGAACAAGAGTTAATGATACAGCCATGCATACAGAAAGCAATGCATAGGCAGCAACAACTGAGAGATTATTATCAAAAAAAATGAGGCCACCTGTGGTTGGGTGGGGCTGTGGTAATTAGTGAGGCTGCTATAAATAGCAGCCTGTGGGTTTGGCCATTGTGGAGGATTATCTGATCGTTGTGTTTCGTGCCTGCTTTGCTGACTTTGACCTTTTTTGTGCTGATTTTTCCCCACTTTGAAACTAAACCAGAGCAAAGTGTGTTTCACTTTGTGAAAGAAGAAGGACTGTGAATTGCCTCACAGCTGCAAGCTAAGTATCTCAGAACTGATAAGGGACTTGTACCAATTACCAGTTTGTTTGGAGACGAGTGCTCTTTGCTATATAAAAAGAAGGCTTAGTTTAAGTGAATTTTCATTATAAAGAACATTGTTTTGAATTTTCAAACGTGTGTGTGTCTGAAATTTGTACCTGTGAATTTTCGGGAGGAGTCTACTAGAGAGCCCGACAGAACAGCTATCTGTCTGAAGAAATGCAAAATTTACACACGCACTTCTGACAATTCAAATAATGTATATCTAAAGATTCACATTCATACCATTACTGTAGGCTGAGAAAAAACAATGTGGTGCATGGCTTTCAGATTGACCCTCGTATAAATTAGCCCATTTGAGATACCTTGGTTCAAAAATTGTTACCCTATGAATGCACCATTCCTCCCACTTAAAGGCCATTACAATGAGAGTACGATCGTAGTTAACCTGTATAAACTATTTAGGAGGAAAGGCAGCCTAACTCCGGGACCGCCTTCTGCCACACGAATCCCAGCGACCGGTTAGGTCCCACAGAGTTAGCATTCTCTGGGTCCCGTCGACTAAACAATGTCGTCTGGCGGGACCCAGGGGAAGAGCCTTCTCTGTGGTGGCTCCAACCCTCTGGAACCAGCTCCCCCCAGAGATTAGGATTGCCCCCACCCTCCTTGCCTTTCATAAACTCCTTAAAACCCACCTCTGCCATAGGTATGGGGGAATTGAAACATCTCCCCCTTGCCCATGTAGTTTTGGTCTATGATTGACTGTGTGCTTGTTTTTTATATATATATTGGGGTTGCTTTTATGGACTTTTTAACTTAAAACTGTAATTTAGATTGCTAAATATTAGATTTGTTACTATGTACTGTTTTTGCCATTGTTGTGAGCTGCCCCGAGTCTGCGGAGAGGGGCGGCATATAAATCCAATAAATCTAATCTAATGAACCAATCCCTAACTATAGATGCCTGTCTCATTTCTTCTCACCTAGAATCAAGTGTGTGTCCCATCATCCACCAGTACATTCCTCAGGACTCCAAAGCCTTCATCCCTGTTCCTCACTCTAGCACTTATGCAGTCCTGTGCCGAGTGAACCTCACCTCATCCCAATGTGAGTGGGTCTTGCTTGCCAACAGAGGGCGCTGTTACTACTTCAACTTGGGCCTGAAGGAGTACCTCGTTCTCCACCAGATGGGCCTTATCGTCGTGCGTATGAAGAAGGAGCTGGAAGGGGAGTATCAGGTCCTCTCTGGGATAAACCGGACCTGCCAGGGAAGGATCTTGATGACCTATGTCGGTAAGAGTCACCCTGGGGAAGGAAGATAGCAATGGATAGCAATAGCATTTAGTTTGATATACCACTTCACAGTGCTTTATGCAACCCTCTCTAAGCGGTTTACAGCATATTGCCCCCAACTATCTGGGTCCTCATTTTACCGACCTTGGAAGGATGGAAGGCTGAGTCAATCTTGAACCTACTGAGATTCGATCTGCCAAACTGCTGGCAGCCGGTGATAGGCAGAAGTAGCTTGCAGTACTGCACTCTAACCACTGCGCCACCGAAGCTCTAACCACTGCTCCACCAAGGATAGAAAAAGCGATGACGTTTCTTTTTAATCAGGGTGCTGTAGAGATAAAGTTGGATGCTTGTGAAATGCTTCAGATCTGTTCCTTTAGCAAGGACTGAGAAGAATTGCTTCTCGGCCCCACTAGGAGTCATATTCCAAGGCTGATAAACTTTTTTATAGCCAGCAACTATATATAGATGTAACATATTTTTGCTAATAATGAAAAGGAAGGGAGGCTAGTATAGATCTCTTCTGAAGCAAAAACTTCAGAAGAGAAGGATTTAGGGGTAGTGATTTCTGACAGCCTCAAAATGGGTGAGCAGTGTGGTCGGGCAGTAGGAAAAGCAAGTAGGATGCTTGGCTGCATAGCTAGAGGTATAACAAGCAGGAAGAGGGAGATTGTGATCCCCTTACATAGAGCGCTGGTGAGACCACATTTGGAGTACTGTGTTCAGTTCTGGAGACCTCACCTACAAAAAGATATTGACAAAATTGAACGGGTCCAAAGACGGGCTACAAGAATGGTGGAAGGTCTTAAGCATAAAACGTATCAGGAAAGACTTAATGAACTCAATCTGTATAGTCTGGAGGACAGAAGGAAAAGGGGGGACATGATCGAAACATTTAAATATCTTAAAGGGTTAAATAAAGTCCAGGAGGGAAGTGTTTTTAATAGGAAAGTGAACACAAGAACAAGGGGACACAATCTGAAGTTAGTTGGGGGAAAGCTCAAAAGCAACATGAGAAAATACTATTTTACTGAAAGAGTAGTAGATCCTTGGAACAAACTTCCAGCAGACGTGGTAGATAAATCCACAGTAACTGAATTTAAAAATGCCTGGGATAAACATATATCCATCCTAAGATAAAATACAGAAAATAGTATAAGGGCAGACTAGATGGACCAGGAGGTCTTTTTCTGCCGTCAGACTTCTATGTTTCCATGTTTCTATGTTTTTATATCCAACAACTATATATAGATGTAACATATTTTTGCTAATAATGAAAAGGAAGGGAGGCTAGTATAGATCTATTGTTGTTTGAATGGCTATGATTGATTCTTTAACAAAATTGGGGTTTTTAGCTTAATTTATCTAGTTTTTAATTAATTGGATTTAGCCTTTTTATTTCCTTGTTTTCTTTTGTATATTGTAAGCCGCCCCGAGTCCTCGGAGAAGGGCGACATATAAATCAAATCAAATCAAATCAAATATCAATCAAGGTCCCCAGTAAAATTGGACTGCATTTAACCTGTGCCTTGTGTGTACCAGAAAATCCCTTTGACATTTAAAAAGGGAGCTGTTTCTGTTTTTCTGTTTATAGAAACTTTTGGGTTTTCCTTTTATCGTGTGGTGTGTGTCTTCCTGGACTAATTACCCTGCAATTAGGGGCAGTTGAGACATGCGGGCAGAACACCTTAACTTAATTTCCCCTCAAAGAGATTGTTCTGTAGTGGGAAGTGGGCAGATTATTCAGTTTTATAGAAGAATTTTGCATCTCGCTAAGTTACTCAGAAACCTGTCTTGTTGCAAATTATGACTGAGCAGACCTCTCCTCCTTTTTCCAATACCAGGGCCAATATTCATTTATCGGATCTTCTTGCTGATCCCTGGCATCATGTTCCTGGTGGGGCTGGGAATGCTGTGGGACTGGCTGATCAAAGCCCGCAGTCACATGGGGGCCTCTGAAGAAGAGCAGACCGCTAACCAACTGATCCAGCATGTCATCCGGCCCTTGGATACGACTGCCCGCCTGTGACCTAAACTCCGCCTTCCTTTCTTTCCCGCACACTAAAGAGGTGACACGCCAAAGTGACCTGGCGCTCATTTGCTCTCCATCTATGGCCTGTAAATATCTCTCGTCTTGCTCAAAATCTGGTTTTTGCTTCATTTGTTTCAGAGGTTGTAATTAATAAAGAGTTCTAAACCGAGCTGATTTCAAGACTGGCGAGCGACTGCTTGTTTGATGTTGGTTGTTTGGGCATTTGATGCCAGACTACCGGTGTCACTCCAGATTGGGTTTGTGGTAACGGAGGCCCAAACAGTCTTAGAATCGATTTGATTTGATTTGATTTGATTTGATTTGATTTGATTTGATTTGATTTGATTTGATTTGATTTGATTTGATTTGATTTGATTTGATTTGATTTGTATGCCGCCCTTCTCCATAGACTCGGGGCAGCTAACAGCAATAAAAAGACAATATGAACAAATCTAATATTAAAAGTAATGTAAAAAACCCCAATTTAAGAAACCAATCATACATACAGACATACCATGCATAAATTTTATAAGCCTAGGGGGAAGGGAATATCTCAATTCCCCCATGCCTGACGACAGAGGTGGGTTTTAAGGAGCTTACGAAAGGCAAGGAGGGTGGGGGCAACTCTGATAGCTGGGGGGAGTTGGTTCCATACGGTCAGGGCCACCACAGAGAAGGCTCTTCCCCTGGGTCCTGCCAAACGACATTGTTTAGTCTACGGGACCCGGAGAAGGCCAACTCTGTGGGACCTAACTGGTCGCTGGGATTCATGCGGCAGAAGACGGTCCTGGAGATATTCTGGTCCGATGCCATCAAGGGCTTTATAGGTAATAACCAACCATGAGGAGGAGATAGGCAGGATCAGTGAAAGGCTGGAAAAAACTTTACTACCACAGTGTTGGCGTGACTTATTTTGTGGGTGTGGCTTGCCAGCCATGTGACCAGGTGAGAGTGGTTTGATGATCATGTGACCAGGAGGTGGGTCAGGTGACTGGCCTAAAGTTGGCCAACTTGACGTCATTCACGTCAAGGGTTTGGTTTAGGGTTAAGGTGCCTGGCCTTTCCTCGCCTCCAAGAGATACAATTTCCTTATCTATTTACTATTACTGAACATCCAAAATATACTATTTAATTCTATGCATATATGCCATACATATTACACACAGGCATGCAAAAATATACATTATCTACTAGATAAAGTGTATGCATTTGCATACACACAAACACATGCACGCAAAGCTCTTCTAAAATTATACACTTTCAACCTTATTTACTGCGATAGGAAAAACATACCCAGAGGCCAGAAGAGGGGGTGGGAATCAAAATTTTTCAACTGGTTCTGCATACCTGACCCTACCCGTAGGAACCCATTGCTGCCCAGGAGGGAATCCAGATTAAAGATTTACTTACTTACTTACATACTTACCTACCTACCTACCTACCCACCTACCTACCTACCTACTTACTTACTTACTTACATACTTACCTACCTACCTACCTACCTACTTACCTACTTACCTACTTACTTACTTACATACTTACCTACCTACCTACCTACCTACTTACCTACTTACCTACTTACCTACTTACTTACTTACTTACTTACTTACTTACTTACATACTTACCTACCTACCTACCTACCTACTTACTTACATACTTACCTACCTACCTACCTACCTACCTACTTACTTACTTACTTGCTTACTTACTTACATACTTACCTACCTACCTACCTACCTACTTACTTACTTACATACTTACCTACCTACCTACCTACCTACCTACTTACCTACTTACTTACTTACTTACTTACTTACATACATACATACTTACCTACCTACCTACCTACTTACTTACTTACTTACTTACATACTTACATACTTACATACTTACATACTTACCTACCTAGCTACCTACCTACCTAGCTACCTACCTACCTACCTACTTACCTACTTACCTACTTACTTACTTACTTACTTACCTACCTACCTACCTACCTACTTACCTACTTACTTACCTACTTACTTACTTACTTACTTACTTACTTACTTACTTACTTACTTACTTAATTGGGTTTCTAGGCCGCCCTTTTTGCAGCAGACCCAGGGCATCTTATAAGATAAAATCAATTACAAAATAGAAAATATAAGAAATTTAAACATAAAATCTAAATCTAAGTTGAGGGTCTGTTGAAAACAGTGAGAGGATGGGGATTTTGAGGATGTGTAAATTTGATCAAAACTGGTGTTTTGGGGTGTTTCTGGGCAATTGGGACACTGAAATTTTGGTAGAATATTGAACAGCAATTAGTTTATTAAATTATGGACCTCTCAAACCATCTGGGTCATGGCGCAAAGAGAATGGGTGTGGGCATGCTAGCACACACTCACACACCCTTTTGGCACATGAACCAAAAAAGATTCGCTATCACTGCCCTGTAGCATCATAGGGTGATGAGGAAAACCATCACTTGTTGCAGATAAGGACATTACCTGGTATTTGAACACCTCTACTAAGGCCTTCCCAACCAAGGGCAGGAAGTAGGGCTTGTCTTCACTGTATTTGCCTAGAATGGGATGCATTGATAGCAGGTTAAAATCTTTCATTGCAGGTGGGCAGAGGTGACCTCTATCCTCACTAGGGTCAACGGATCAAGGAAATTAAACACGTGGTAAATACAAGGTCAAGTTGACAGCCACACTTAGAGCACTCTCTGTGCCTATAAGAGGGGTGTCAAACTTGATTTCACTGAGTGCCACGTCAGGGTTCTGTTTGACTTCAGGGGGAAAGGCTAGTTGGGTGTGGTAGTGATGGGTATGGCCAGCTCCACATCACGCTTGTCAGAGGCACATGGGGGTGGGGGTGGAGGGTTCCACTTTTGCTAGTATTTTTTGCACTCTGCCAGTGAAAATGGAGCTTGGGGCCCCCACGTGGTCTCTCCATTTTGCTCCATTTTCAGGTGTGATGGATGGCTTCCTGCAGTCTTCTATCAGCTAAAAGGGCCACCACACGCAGCCCTCCTGAGCTCTGTTTTCACTGGCAGAGGCACCTGGGCCTTGAGTTTGACACCGCTGGCCTAGAACAACCATCGTCGGTTTGGACGGATTAGCCTCTGGCCAACAAATGATTGAATGGTTGCTGTACGAGTGGGTGTGATTGATGTTAATATAATTAGAGATTTTAGATAGATATGTAATTTTAAATTAATTGGATTTAATCTTATTGTAACCCATTGTTTTTTTATATATGTTGTAAGCCTCACCGAGTCTTCGGAGAGGGGCGGCATAGAAATCAAATTAATAAATAATAAATAGAATAGAATAGAATTCTTTATTGGCCAAATGTGACTGCATGCACAAGGAATTTGTCTTTGGTGCATATGCTCTCAGTGTACATAAAAGAAAAGATACATCATGCGGTACAACACTTAACAATTGTCATAGGGCTCAAAGAAGCAATGAGGAAACAATCAATATTAATAAAATCTTAAGGATACAAGCAACAAGTCATACAGTCCTAAGTTGGAGGAAATGGGTGATAGGAATGATGAGAAAATATTAGTAGTGATAGATAGATAGATAGATAGATAGATAGATAGATAGATAGATAGATAGATAGATAGATAGATGGTAGATAGATAGATAGATAGATAGATAGATAGATAGATAGATAGATAGATAGATAGATAGATAGATAGATAGATAGATAGATAGATTTTTATTGGCCAAGTGTGATTGGGCACACAAGGAATTTGTCTTGATGCATATGCTCTCAGCGTACATAAAATAAAATATACATTTGTCAAGAATCATGTGGTACAACACTTAATGATTGTCATAGGGGTCAAATAAGCAATGAAGAAGCAATATTAATAAAAATCTTAGGATATAAGGAACAAGTTACAGTCATACAGTCAACATGGGAGGAAATGGGTGATAGGAATGATGAGAAAAACTAGTAGAATAGAAGTGCAGATTTAGTAGAAAGTCTGACAGTGTTGAGGAAGTTATTTGTTTAGTAGAGTGATGGCGTTCGGAAAAAAACCTGTTCTTGTTGAAGTGCAGATAATTTTAATTTAATTATAAGCCGCCCTGAGACTTCAGAGAAGGGCGGCATAGAAATCCAATTAATAAATAATAAATAAATAAATGGTCCACACTAATCAGGTCAGACCAGTTTCGAATTTTCGAGCAATCAACTTGGAAAGAGGGCACAGAATGGACTTTCTCTTGAAACAGCCAATCCCGACGCACTTCGATGTTTCCAACTTTCAACAGGCTGTTCTTTGTAATGCTTCTCCCTGAGCTAAGATCTTAAAGCTCCAGGTCCCAGACTGAGAGGGGTTGGCTGCTCTGGGTGCTGAGAAAGGGGAGCAGCTCTTCACGGAAGCACGCTTGGAAGGTGTAGAGGTGGGTCATGCTGCTGCTGTTGTAAAAAGAGAGCTGCCCCCCTTCAAAGTCCAGGTAGACCCCAACCTTTTCCATCCTCCCACAGACTGAGAGGGGCGTACGGGGCTCACTCAGAGCTTGGTACTCTCCCGCCTTCAGCTCAATAGCCCACACTCCTTCCTTGGGGAAAAAGTTCAGCTGCTTCTTGCGCTTCACAGACTTTTTGGCCGTCCCCACGATCCAACCGGGGCTGTCCCCAACTTGGATCTCCCAGTAGAAGCGGCCAGTGGTAATGCCCTTCCGTCCCACCACACACGGGGTGGAGGTGAAGCGCTCCAGCTTTCGTCGCCAGAACCGTCGGCCAGGGCTGAACTTGACTCCGGTGGCTTCTTCCACGAGGACCAAGCTGGGATGAGCTGAGTTGCAGTCCAAAGTGATGCTTGCAGGGACTGGAGAGGAAAGATGGAAAGAATTTAGAAATGAACGTGAGCAAACTTATGCAGCAGGCTAAATGACTCTAAAGTGTGCAATAGGGTTGATATTCCTGGAGGGGTCTGTAATATGGTAAATGATTTAGCTTTACTAGATAAATGGTCAAAGTAATTGAAACTGCAGTTTAATGTTTCCAAATGTAAAATAATGCACTTGGGGAAAAGGAATCCTCAATCTGAGTATTGCATTGACAGTTCTGTGTTAGCAAAAACGTCAGAAGAGAAGGATTTAGGGGTAGTGATTTCTGACAGTCTCAAAATGGGTGAGCAGTGTGGTCGGGCGGTAGGAAAAGCAAGTAGGATGCTTGGCTGCATAGCTAGAGGTATAACAAGCAGGAAGAGGGAGATTGTGATCTCGCTGTATAGAGCGCTGGTGAGACCACATTTGGAATACTGTGTTCAGTTCTGGAGACCTCACCTACAAAAAGATATTGACAAAATTGAACGGGTCGAAAGACGGGCTACAAAAATGGTGGAAGGCCTTAAGCATAAAACGTATCAGGAAAGACTTAATGAACTCAATCTGTATAGTCTGGAGGACAGAAGGAAAAGAGGGAACATGATCGAAACATTTAAATATGTTAAAGGGTTAAATAAGGTTCAGGAGGGAAGTGTTTTTAATAGGAAAGTGAACACAAGAACAAGGGGGCACAATCTGAAGTTAGTTGGGGGAAAGATCCAAAGGAACATGAGAAAATATTATTTTACTGAAAGAGTAGTAGATCCTTGGAACAAACTTCCAGCAGACATGGTTGGTAAATCCACAATAACTGAATTTAAACATGCCTGGGATAAACATAGATCCATCCTAAGATAAAATACACAAATAGTATAAGGGCAGACTAGATGGACCATGAGGTCTTTTTCTGCCGTCAGTCTTCTATGTTTCTATAATCTGGTACAGAAAAAAGTTAGACACAAAAGTGTTGTGGTTGGCTCTGGGCCAGCTCCTGCTCCGATGACTGTGGGGGTTGGTTTGGGAGAATCCTCACATTATCAGAGGCCGGATTTAATGCCAACAGCTTCGGACAGTGAAGATTCTGTGTCACGGGAAGACTCTGGGAGTGAAGCAGGATCGGATGATGAGATAGTTACAGGCAGCCCATTAGCTAATGACCCCATTAGTGAATCATCATTAAATTCAGAGGAAGAGGGATTCATAGATGCTCGCAGGTGCAGGTTTATGATGAGAAGGGAACAACTGCGCAAGTATTATAGAAGATAAGAGAGAACACCTGTGGCTGGGGCAATTATGCTAATGGGGCTGCTGATAAATTGCCAGCGTCACTGTCTCTCGATGTGGGAGATTAATCTTTTGGTGAGAGATGAGTGCTGTTTGCTTTTGAACTGCTTCAGGATTTACCAAGACTTTTGCAATAATTCACAGTTAAGTACAGCTTGAGGACTCTTGAAGGGAGGTGGCTGTGACATCTTCACAGCTGCCTTTATCTGCTCAGCTTTTGTTTTTGCTTTTCACAGCATTTCAGGCTTGTGGTTTGTGGGAAAGCACTTCGGCTGAGTAAAGTTCGTGTGTACAATTTTTCTGTTGATAAACCGACTCTTTGTTTACTTTACAACAGTGTGTGTGTTTGAATTTACACTTCGGACTTAATTGGGGCTCGTAATGTGAAGCCCGGCATAACACAAAAGAATGCACCACATTTTTTTTTCTCAGCCTATAGTAATGGTACGAATGCGAAACTTTAGATATACATTATTTGAATTGTCAGGAGTGCGTGTGTAAACTGACTCACATTTATGATGGTCTGTGTCCAGGAGTCAAGCAAATTCTTCTGACAAGCAAATTCAACGAGGAAAACAGATTCACTTAACAACCGTGTCACTAATTTAACAACTGAAATGATTCGCTTAACAAATGTGGCAAGAAGAGTGGCAAAATGGGGCAAATTACTGACTTAACAACATAAATTTGAGATTCAACTGTGATCATAAGTTGAGGACAACCTGTACATTTGGTCTAAAAACCTTAACTCACCTGGATGTACTGCACCTAGGAGTTCCTTCCAGGCGTAGAATTGCAGAGGTCCTTTAAACTCGCCCAGGTTCAAGTCTACAGCCACCACTCCATCTTCCTCCTCTTCCTTCTCCTCTTCTTCCTCTGCTGTCTCTTCTTCTTCCTCCTCTTCTTCTTCTTCTTCCTCTTCTTCTTCTTCCTCCTCCTCCTCTTCTTCTTCCTCCTCTTCTTCCTCATTAATATCTTCATCAATCTCATTCTCACACTCATCTGTGTCTTCACTGCTGGGCCCCAGCCCATCTTCTACCAGCTCAGCATCTAATTCAGGTTCGTCTGGAGCTCCTTGTTCCTTACGCAGCCTGTAGGAGAAGAGCATCCCAAGGATCAGCCATTTTAGATATATGCATATATGTATGTAACTATGTATGTATGTATGTAAATATAAATAAATAAATATATATATATATGTAGGATTCAGATATTTCTGGCGACGTTTCGACGAGGTCCCACTCATCATCTTCAGGCTGGTGCTTCTGTCCTTGTTCTAGGGTGAACACAGTGAGACCTGAGCTGCCTTCCTTCTATAAATACTGGTGGCTGGGTGTGGTTTGATGGCTCAGCAGCTGCATGCTGTGTTGAAACTTCCTGGTGAGTCAGTGGGGTAACACCTGGGGTCGTTGATGTAACTGAGGTATGCTGATTAGTCTGCTGAGCCATCAAACCACACCCACCCACCAGTATTTATAGAGGGAAGGCAGCTCAGGTCTCGCTGTGTTCGCCCTAGAACAAGGACAGAAGCACCAGCCTGAAGATGACGAGTGGGATCTCGTCGAAACGTCGCCAGAAATATCTGAATCCTACATGGGAAGAAACCTGAATATGTCAAGACCATCATACATATATATATATATATATATATATATATATATATATATATATATATATATATATATATGTCTACAAAAACAAATATATATTTATCTAAATATATATAAATTATATATAACCTGCCCCAATAGCAATAGCACTCAAACTTATATAGTGCTTCACTGTGCTTTAAGGCCTTCTCTAAGCGGTTTATAGAATTAGCATATTGCCCTCTAACAATCTGGGTCCTCATTTTACCTACCTGGGAAGGATGGAAGGCTGAGTCAACCTTGAGCTTGGTGAGATTTGAACTGCCAAATTGCAGGCAGCCGTCAGGCAGCAGAAATAGCCTACAATATCGCTTTCTAACCACTGCGCCACCACAGCTCGATCTATCAGTAATAAATACGATCCTCATATTTACAGCAGTTGGTCATGATTAAGATACAGGCAGCCTGCATTTATAATAGTTGCTGCTTTGGGGATCACATGACGGCTGTTTTGTGACTTTCCAAGCTGGCTGGAAGCAAGCAAAGTCAATAGGGGAAGCTGGATTTGCTTAATGACTGCAGGGATTCAATTAACAACAGTGATGGGAGGGAAAGGCTGGCGGAAACATTTTTCCTTTTATGTACACTGAGAGCATGTTCATCAAGACAAATTCCTTGCGTGTCCAATAACATTTGGCCAATAAAAAAGTCCATTCTATTTTATTCTAACAAGCAGCTTGCTTATCAAAGAAATTGATAAGCTGTAAATTAATGTATAAGAAAAGAGAAACACTACTTACCTCCCTAGCAACTCTTTTGCCTCCTGTGGGAAAAAGGGAAGGAAGGAAGGAAGGAAGGAAGGAAAGAAAGAAAGAAAGAAAGAAAGAAAGGTAAGTATTGTATTGTATTGTATTGTATTGTATTTATTAGATTTGTATGCCGCCCCCTCCGAAGACTCGGGGCGGCTAACAACAATATAAAAAGACAATGTAAACAAATCTAATATTAAAAAACAATCTAAAAACCCCCAATTTAAAGAACCACTCATACATACAAGCATACCATGTATAAATTCTATAAGCCTAGGGGGAAGGGAAATTTCAATTCCCCCATGCCTGACGACACAGGTGGGTTTTAAGGAGCTTGCGAAAGGCAAGGAGGATGGGGGCAACTCTGATATCTGGGGGGAGCTGGTTCCAGAGGGTCGGGGCCACCACAGAGAAGGCTCTTCTCCTGGGTCCCGCCAAACAACATTGCTTAGTCGACGGGACCCGGATAAGGCCAACTCTGTGGGACCTAACCGGTCGCTGGGATTCGTGTGGCAGAAGGCGGTCCCGGAGATATTCTGGTCCGGTGCCATGAAGGGCTTTATAGGTCATAACCAACACTTTGAATTGTGACCGGAAATTGATCGGCAACCAATGCAGACTGCGGAGTGTTGGTGTAACATGGGCATACCTTGGGAAGTGAGATAACGATCAGAATACTTGATTATCACTGTTCTGCCGGGCTCTGTCGTATGAGTCTCCCGAAAATTCAAAGGTACAAATTTCAGACACACACACACTTGAAAGTTCAAAAACAATGTTCTTTATCACAAAAATTCAAAAGAAACAAAGCACCCTTTTTGTATTGCAAAGAGCACTCGTCCCAAAACAACCTGGTAGTCTGCACAATCCCCTTAATCAGTCCTTAAGTATTTAGCTAGCTAGGAACGTCACAGCGCTCCTTCTTCCACGAAGTGAGACCCCCACACTTTGCTCTGCTTTGGTTTCAAAGTCGTGAAAAATCAACAAACAAAGTCTGGAAACAGCAAGTCACGGTCCTGAAGAAACAACGATCAGATAATCTTCCACAACGGCCAAGCCAGCACACTGCTATTTATATCAGCAGCTCTAATTGCTGGAGCGCCACCCAAAAACAGGTGGCCTCTCTTATCTCCTGTAATATTTCTTCAATTGGTCTCTTTGTTGCATAATTCTGCACATGTGTAGGTCTAACACTTCCTCATCCGAATCAACCGAAGATAATGGAGATTGGCTTCCTGGGCTGTGTGCCAAGCCCCCCTCTTCCAAGTCTCCCCCACCTCCTTCTTCATCCGAGGAAACTGCATTACCTGACTCTGTCGGCAATAAAACAGGCCTATGACATGTTGATGTTTCCCCTGCATCCACCTCCACATTCCTTGGGGCAGGAGCTGGGCCAGAGCCAACCACAACAATCACCCACTTTCCTACCAAAGAATTCTGCATTTTAAGAGTGCACAACAGATTCTGCTCTCAGTAGACCACGTCTTAGTTTATTATCAGAAAAAAACACCCCAGTGAAATACAATCACAACATATATAAGAAACAAAAATTGAGGACTGTAGAGTCAGAGTGCTTGAGATGCCACTGAAAATCCAAGGTGATGAAGGGGCATATCCTGGACTGATCGATCTCTGCTTTACATGAACAAATAATATAAAATCTAGTAATTGTGACAGTAAATCAGTCCTGCTTTTTTAATCTGTTTAAGAAAATCAATTTGGCCGTCCGGGTTCCTCTCAGTGATTCCAGGTGGCTTACAAATATTTTTTTAAATCACAGAGATTTTGTCAATCTGACAAACCCTAATTGAACAAATTATGGTGTGAGAAGATTTATATTCAAATATGTTTTATTTTTTATACTGTTTCTATCTTACTTTAAAAATATTAACATAATCCACAATGGTCTGAGAATCAGTGTCTCCAAGTTAATTAAATTAGTAAACTGCCTCAAATCCTGAAATAAATTGCCCAGGCTTAATCCACATAACAAAGGATTAGGTCTACAAACATAACTAGAGATAATTAAATTAAGTTTCCCAGCAGAACTGTATGTTCACAAACATACTCAATCACACTCATTACCGGACTCCATAGTGTCATCCCCAAACTCCCAACAATTTACCCTTAGATTATCTATGGTTGACCTATCCAGATTCCTAAGAGGTCAGTAAGGGGCGAGTATAAGTGCACTAGAGTGCCTTCCGTCCCCTGTCCTATTGCTCTCCTATATCTCCTATTCCTTTCTTCTATTCCTATATCTCTTCTGCTATTCTTTCATTGATATGTTCTATTACTATACCTTCTTTTCTATTGTTTCTTAGATATATTTTACTATGAGTATCTCCTCTATAACCTTCATCATGTATTTTACTATGTGTGTGTATGTATGTGTGTGTATGTATGTATGTATGTATGTATGTATATATATATATATATATATATATATATATATATATATGTGTGTGTGTGTGTGTCAAATGTTTTTTTAGCTTTATATATATATATATATATATATATATATATATATATATATATATATATATATCCACTAAAACCCTCATTGTGTATTGGACTAACTAACTAACTAACTAACTAACCAAATAAATAAATAAATAAATAAATAAAATAATAAAATAAAATAAACACACACACCCCCAAGCATGTAAATACTTCCACATCCCAGATAAGCTCCTCCTATAAATGTTTGCTTCTGTATTCTGTTTCACTGCAGCCTGCCCTTAAAACAAAATTGTTTTGCTTTTAGGAATAAATATTTCTTCTTCCCTCGCAACTGTCTAAATTTCATTTTTATTTATTCTTGTGCCGTCCTGGCTCGAGCTGGAATCCCAAATTATTCTTCTGACAATGGTTTAGGGTGCAATCTATGCATCCAGCTTTTTTCTCCCTCCCAAGAAAACTCCACAGCCCCACGATCCTCCTTACCTGGAGGAAAGGTATGTGGTCTTTGCATTCAAGACCGGCTTGTACACGGCACAGAGTTTCTGAACGCGAGGCCATCTTGCAGTCCAGTTCCTTTAACTTGGTTTCCATCTGAGCCAAGTTCTTTTCTCTCTGGTTTTCTAAGGCCTGTTTTATACCCAGCTCTCTGTCGTTCAGCAGTTGGTGCATCTTCACAAACTCTCCAGAGATATGATCAGACAAGGACTCGGAGCAGGTCTGGAAAAACATAGATGGGGCACAGCAAGAAATTGTGGTTTGGTCAAACAGAAATGATCACCTGTCAACAATGGTGTTGGTTTTGGGGTAGAGACTCCTGGGAATACCTTGGACAGCCATGAAAAAATAAATAAATGGACTGTGAAGCAAACCAACTCATTTGATTTCTTATTTGAAGCACTAATGACTCAAAACATCCAACTTCGGGCATGTGATGCACAGACCTAACTTTCTGAAGGAAACTTAAATACTAGGAAAGATGGAAAGAAAGAGAAGATGTTAGCGATAAATCTTCAGGAGAAAGCTCTGTTTTGTTAGGAGTTGAAAGCTACTTGATAGCATATCATTTATTTTATGCATTTATTAAACTTATATGCCAGCCATTTCACTGTCAGGTAACTCATAATCAATTGATGCCACTATAAATATTACTATTTATTATTACTAAGCAGCACAAACAATTTAAATCTTTTGCCTTTTTTATAATGTGGTGAGAACACACGTATACACACAGTTGTACATATAAACACACAAAGTTCACTTGATTGTCATACACACACATACAACGTTCTGTGGATTCTCTGATGCTAGTTTCATTACCAAACTAGGTAATCTCATCAATGCTAAAATGAAGTGCAAACCTCACTCCCTCTAGAATGGATAACATTACCTAGTTGAGTAGCGAAACGTCTGCAAGAAACCAACCAAGCTCAGAAAAACACCAAGGACCCACCATTCAAACCTGAGCTACAAATATTCCTTTCTATCAGGACACAAAGTTCTAATTGCAAGTGTGTCTTTTGTGGTAGCACAGAGCACGCAACGTTTCTAAATGTTTAAAACTAAACTGAGAATCCAAGGAAAAGAGGGAACAAAATATCCTGGAAAATGGATGGCTGACAACTTTGGCGACTTGAACGCCACATTGATTGATTGATTGATTGATTGATTCATTCATTCATTCATTCATTCATTCATTCATTCATTCATTGATCGATTAATTGATTGATTGATTGATTGATTGGCTGGCTGGCTGGCTGGCTCGCTGGCTGGCTGGCTGGCTGGCTGGCTGGCTGGCTGGCTGGCTGATTGATTCATTCATTCATTCATTCATTCATTCATTCATTCATTCATTCATTGAATGATTGATTGATTCATTGATTCATTGATTCATTGATTCATTGATTGATTCATTCATTCATTCATTCATTGATTCATTCATTCATTCATTCATTCATTCATTGTTGATCTGAACGCAAATCCAACAAGCAGGTAGCTTTTCTTTTCCTTAGACTGAATTACAGGAGTCTGACAAAGGCTGAAACACTGATATTAAATTAAATAGTAAATGATGGTTTGAAGAGAGGGAAGATGCACTCAGTTTAGCATTAAACAGAAAGTCCCAACCCTCCCCACTTCCCAGCTGCACCTTTAATTCGATAATATTCTCCTGCTGGTGACACTGGCTCCTTTTCAACCGCCTGAGACCTTCCTCAAGAGGCTCCAGAGATGCCTTCAGCTGGTCCTAAAAAGGAAGAGAAAGTTCAGATCCCACTTAAAATGGACACCATCATTTGATTCATCCCAGGACAATTTTATATCTTTCTGCTACTTACAGACACTAATCCTTCTATGGTATTTGCGTTGCCAGGTTCTGCGCAAGAACATTTATAACCCATCAAACTTTGGCAAAAATATACCCAAATTGCAATCAGGCCTGTTGGAAATGTAAAAAAGAGCAGGGCACCTTCTTATATTTATGGTGGATGTGTCCCAAAGCCAAAAAATATTGAAGGAGACTCCATAGGTGGTGGCAAGAAATTACGGAGAATGTTACTGAATTTACTCCAAAATTCTTTCTGTTGGGCATTGTTAAAAACCATATCCTAAAAGTATGAAAAATTTAATGTTACATATAACTACAGCTGCAAGAATTGTCTATGCACAAAAATGGAAAGACTTGCAGATACCCGCTGAGAAGGAGATTATAAAGAAAGTATATGAATCTGCAGAAATGCACAAACTAACAATGGAATTAAAAGATCAAAAAGACTCAGATTACTACACAACTTGGACTAATTGGTACAAATGGACACAAAAAAGAAATTCGAAACAATAGTAAAAGATGGATAATAGAAAGAATACAAAAATGATTGTGTATACATACTTCTCAAAAAACTAGAGGAACACTCAAATAACACATCCTAGATCTAAATGAATGAAATATTCTCATTGAGTACTTTGTTCTGTATAAAGTTGAACTGCACACCAGCATGTGAAATGGATTGTCAATCAGTGTTGCTTCCTAAGTGGACAGTTTGATTTCACAGAAGTTTGATTTACTTGGAGTTATATTGTGTTTCTTAAGTGTTCCCTTTATCTTTTTTTAGCAATGTATATAATGTATTTACATCAATAGAAATGTAAATATAAGGATGTCGACCTACCTGATTTCAAGATGTAAATATTTAAAAATAAAAAACCTAATGAAAATAATATATTTTTTAAAATCCATCAAACCTCTGTCCCCAAATCAGTCTTAAATCAGCATTTAATTTATTATGATAGTTAAGAGTGTTTTGTACTGTGATACATTTAGTTACCAATCTATTAACTTTTGGTGTTCTCCAGCGTTTATTTAAGGTATTTCTTTTTGCTGACAGATCTTGTTTAGACTTTTGCTTTTTATGTATATCTTTCAACTTTTTTAAGTGTGTGGTTTTCTGCAGGTTTTTTTTAAATACTTTTTAGTTTCTTTCCCAGTGGTCCTGCTCCTCATATAATGCTCTTAAGCTAGTTTATTACTCTCAAGCCAAGTCCCACAATTTAACTTTTTCCTCAACTCCCCTTATCTACAGCAACCAGAATGGGATTGTTTGCCTCCCTCCCTTCCTTCTCCTCAGGCAAAAGGCAACAGACTAGTAAAATAGTAACTGAAATTTAAACAAAGGGTGCCACCTGCTGGCAAACGTGGAAACTGCAAGGAAGTGATTTAAGTAAAGAGACATTGAACAACATATTAGAGGGTTGAATTTGCAAAGAGGATATAAAAGGGGTTTTGATAACCCCTGGGAGCTCTGTGAATGGAACTCCCCACAGTAAGATAAGCGGCAAATAAATTTCAATAGATAGATAGGTAGGTAGGTAGGTAGGTAGGTAGGTAGGTAGGTAGGTGGAGAGAGAGAGATAGGATAGGGTAGATATAGATAGATAGATGGATGGATGGATGGATGGATGGATGGATGGATGGATGGATGGATGGATAGATAGATAGATAGATAGATAGATAGATAGATAGATAGATAGATAGATAGATAGATAGATAGATTATTATTATTATTATTATTATTATTATTATTATTATTATTATTTATTAGATTTGTATGCCGCCCCTCTCCGAAGACTCGGGGCAGCTCATAACAATGATAAAAACAATATTATAGTAAAACAAATCTAATATTAAAATATATATATAAAACCCTATCATGTTAAAACCAGACAACACATACATACTAAACATAAAATATAAAGAGCCTGGGGAAAAGATATCTCAAATCCCCAATAGATAGATAGATGGATGGATGGATGGATGGATGGATGGATGGATGGATGGATAGATAGATAGATAGATAGATAGATAGATAGATAGATAGATAGATAGATAGATGAATGACATATAGACAGATTAGTGTCTTGTTCAACCGGAAAAAATCTTCTTTCCCCTCCCAGGTCCAGTTCTCACCTGATAGCTCTGAACTGCATTTTTTATGGGCAGGAAGTCGTGTCCCCGGTGCTGAGGCAAGTCCCGGCAGATGACACAAACGGGCTCCTCATCTTGGCTGCAGAAGAGCTTGAGAGGCTCCTCATGTTCCTCACAGAAGTACCAGCCTCCGGTGCCACTCAGCTGAGTCCCTTCATCCAGCTTCAGGAGCCGGGCCTTCTCCGCCAAGTTGCAGAGAGCTCGGTTGATTGTCATGCGGCGCAAAGCGAAGGGGCGGCGGCACTCGGGGCAGAGCCCACGCCTTTGCCCTTTGGGGATGCAGGGCTCCAGGCAGGGAGCGCAGAAGCTGTGGCCACACTCCAGCATGTGGGGCTCCCGAAAGAGGGAGAGGCAAATGGGACACAGCAGGTCTTCGGTGAAACTGGACACTTCTCGTACGGAAGCCATGCTGGCCGATTCAAAGAGAGAAACATAGAAACATAGAAATATAGAAACATAGAAGTCTGACGGCAGAAAAAGACCTCATGGTCCATCTAGTCTGCCCTTATACTATTTTCTGTATTTTATCTTAGGATGGATATATGTTTATCCCAGGCATGTTTAAATTCAGTTACTGTGGATTTATCTACCACGTCTGCTGGAAGTTTGTTCCAAGGATCTACTACTCTTTCAGTAAAATAATATTTTCTCATGTTGCTTTTGATCTTTCCCCCAACTAACTTCAGATTGTGTCCCCTTGTTCTTGTGTTCACTTTCCTATTAAAAACACTTCGATCATGTCCCCCCTTTTCCTTCTGTCCTCCAGACTATACAGATTGAGTTCATTAAGTCTTTCCTGATACGTTTTATGCTTAAGACCTTCCACCATTCTTGTAGCCCGTCTTTGGACCCGTTCAATTTTGTCAATATCTTTTTGTAGGTGAGGTCTCCAGAACTGAACACAGTATTCCAAATGTGGTCTCACCAGCATTCTATATAGCAGGATCATAATCTCCCTCTTCCTGCTTGTTATACCTCTAGCTATGCAGCCAAGCATCCTACTTGCTTTCCCTACCGCCTGACTGCACTGTTCACCCATTTTGAGACTGTCAGAAATCATTACCCCTAAATCCTTTTCTTTTGAAGTATTTGCTAACACAGAACTGTCAATACAATACTCAGATTGAGGATTCCTTTTCCCCAAGTGCATTATTTTACATTTGGAAACATTAAACTGCAGTTTCCATTGCTTTGACCATTTATCTAGTAAAGCTAAATCATTTACCATATTACAGACCCCTCCCTGCCTTTCCCTGCCTCTATTTCTGCCTGTTGAATAAACATAGAACATAGAGTGATAGGGTTGGAAGGGACTTTGGAGGTCTTTTAGTCCAGTGTTTCCCAACCTTGGCAACTTGAAGAAATCTGGACTTCAACCCCCAGAATTCCCCAGCCAGCGCTGGCTGGGGAATTCTGGAAGTTGAAGTCCAAATATCTTCAAGTTGCCAAGGTTGGGAAACACTGTTTTAGTCCAACCCTTTGCCCAAGAAGTATACCTGTGATGGCGAACCTATAGCATGCAAATCACAGGTGGCACGTGGAGCCATAACTGTGGGCAAATGAGCTGTTGCTCTGGCTCAGCTCCAGTGGCCATGCACGTGCCGGCTGGCTGGTTTTTGGCTGGCCCCGCCCATGCTGCCAGAGCAGGGGCAGCCAGAAGTGGGATTAAGGGGTTCTTCGAACTGCACACAGTGTTAGCTAGAGGTTCTCCTGAACCTCTACTAACCTCCAGCAGCCCAGCTCTGACCTAGTGCCAATAATAAACAAACTGCTAGCAGGGGCGGCATACAAATCCAATAAATAAATGGATCCAATGTTCAGCAAGGTTAAGCATTTAATCCAGTGTATTCAGAACCTGGATATTCTTTTGCATGTTTTTCTATTAAGAGGTCATAAATCTGGACAGCAGAATTTATTTATTTATTATTTTATTTATTTTATTTATTTTATTTATTTTATTTATTTTATTTATTTTATTTATTTTATTTATTTTATTTATTTCATTTATTTCATTTTATTTGTTTTATTTGTTTTATTTATTTTATTTATTTTATTTATTTTATTTATTTTATTTATTTTATTTATTTTATTTATTTTATTTATTTTATTTATTTTATTTATTTTATTTATTTTATTTATTTTATTTATTTTATTTATTTTATTTATTTATTATTTATTTTATTATTTATTTTATTCATTCATTCATTCATTCATTCATTTAACTTCTATGCCACCCAATCCTTGCCTTTCGTAAACTTCTTAAAACCCACCTCTGTCGTCAGGCATGGGGGAATTGAGACATCTCCCCCGGACCTATACAGTTTATGCATGGTATGTTTGTGTGTATGTTTTGCTTTTAAATAAGGGGTTCTTAGATATTTTTAAAATATTAAATTTGTTACTGTATATTGTTTTTATTATTGCTGTGAGCTGCCCCAAGTCTGCGGAGAGAGGCGGCATACAAATCTAAATAATAATAATAATAATAATAATAATAATAATAATAATAATAATAATAATTTATTTCATCCAAAAACGCACTAATACACAATGAAGGTTATAGCGGATACACTCAAAGTAAAATATATCAAGGAAAGAACAGAAGAGAAAATATAGGAATACGATTCTTCAGCCACGGAGGGTGGTGGAAGGGAGAGAGAGATTTATATCTCCCGGGATTGGGATTTGAGAGAGATTCAAACCAGGATTTTGAGCCACTGTAGAGAATTCAGCCCACCTTCTACTAAACCCCAAAGTCACTTGCTAATAACCCAGATTCCCAGGGAAGATTTGAATTGAAATTTAACTTGTTTTGGAACTGTTATAGAAAACCTATCAGGAGTCAGATTAACAAGAGATCAGAGCTCATTCCAAAAAAATCACCACAGCAATAAATATTTTCTTGCAGGAACTTGCTCAATGCAATAAATTGAATGAAAATAGTATTTAATAACTCACAAGGACTACTTTAAAGTATATTTCTTCTAACTTTCTCTTCAGTTCTTTCAACTTGAGTCTAATTTGCAAGGGAAGAGCCAAACTGTTTAAGTTGAGTTGACTCAGGAGCAAGCAGAGTCCAGAGGATTCAATAGATTCACTTCCCATTAAGATGTTTAGACTTAAGTAATAGAGTGATCAATGCCTGGAATGCACTACCTGACTCTGTGGTATCTTCCCCAAATCCCAAAAACTTTAACCTTAGATTGTCTACTGTCGACCTCTCCCCATTTCTAAGGGGTCTGTAAGGGGAGTGCATAAATGCACCACTGTGCCTACCGTCCCTGTCCTATGTCCCTCTTTACTTTTTACTTATGTTTATACAAACTACTCCTATCCTATACACGTTCCACAAATAAATAAATAAAAATAAACCTCATACTTTCTCAGGAAACCTCATGTATTCTTCCCCTTCCCCATCTCCTGGCTTCGGAGGCAAAAAATCAGCTGAAGTAAATAGTTAAGACACTTTCTTACCCCGGGGTTGAAAAGCTCTCCTCTAGTTTGAATGGCTCTCCCTCACTTTTCATCCAGGCTAAAAAATCTCCAGTGTAGTCTTTTCCTTGCTCTTCCTTAGCATTCAGCTTTAAGAGAAGGGGAAGAGTTCAGGGATTGAAAATTGCAGCCGAGGTCTGTGAAGCAATGATAATGCAGCATTTTTCCACCTCTGCAAACCATCAGCATGCTAGCAAAGCTGCATCAGCATTTTTTCTTTCTCTACACCGCTGCGTTAACACTACTGCAGCCCAGGTTGGGAGGGAGGGGTTGGCGAAAGAGCTAGACAGAAAGGACCTCAATGGGTGGATCAAATGACTGTGGCAACTGATGGGAAAGGTGGAAAGAAGTACCAGCAAAAAGTTATTGTCCACATAGGTAACTGTCTGATGTGAAAGCTAGGAACAAAAGGATTTGATAATGTAGACGTGTCAAAAAAATAATAAATTATTTTATTTATTTTTATTTATTTATTTTGTCAAACAAGTATAGAATTATAGCTTGTATTAACATCACATTATTATTATTATTGTTATTGTTGTCGTTGTCGTTGTCGTTATTATTATTATTATTATTATTATTATTATTATTATTATTATTATTATTATGTCAATACAACACAGCAAACGAGATCACTATGCTGGATTTCATATTTCATCACCAGTCGGGCACTTCCCAAGCACCTAGGACTGCGTGATGTAGCGGTGAATTATGTTTGCCAATCCCAGTAAAGTGACCTTTTGCAATTGACAGATGGAGATTTTGTCAATTCCGATGGTTTTCAAGTGTCTGCTGAGATCCTTTGGCACTGCACCCAGCGTGCCAAGTACCACCGGGACCACTTTCACTGGCTTATGCCAGAGTCGTTGCAGCTTGAATTTTAGATCTTCGTATTTCACTAATTTCTCTAGCTGCTTCTCCTCAATTCTGCTGTCCCCTGGGATTGCAATGTCGATGATCCATACTTTCTTTTTCTCCACAATCAGATGTCTGGTGTGTTATGTTTCAGAATTCGGTCAGTTGGAAGTCGGAAGTCCCACAGTAGTTTTGCTTGCTCATTTTCGACCACTTTTTCGGGCTTATGATCCCACCAGTTCTTTGCCACTGGTTAATGGTAGTTCCGGCACGAGTTCCAGTGGATCATCTGTGCCACAGCATCATGTCTCTGCTTGTAGTCAGTCTGTGCGATCTTTCTGCAGCAGCTGAGTATGTGATCAATTGTTTCATCTGTTTCTTTACAGAGTCTGCACTTTGGATCGTCTGTTGATTTTTCTATATTTATTTATTTATTTATTGATTGATTGATTGATTGATTGATTGATTTGATTTGATTTGTATGCCGCCCCTCTCCGAAGACTCGGGGTGGCTCACACCAATAAAAACAGTACAAATCCAATAGTTAAAACAATTTAAGTAGAAATTAGTGATAGAAAGGACGTAAAGATACTCGGACAGGGACGGTAAGCACAATGGTGCACTTATGCATGCCCCTTACAGACCTCTTAGAAAGGGGGAGAGGTCAACTGTAGACAATCTAAGGTTGAAGATTTTGGGGTTAGGGGCAGAAACTAGAGAGTCGGTAGTAAATTCCAGGTGTTGACCATTCAATTGCTGAAATTGTATTTTCTGCAGTCTAGTTTGGAGCGATTTACATTTAGTTGTATCTATTGCATGCTCTTGTGCTGTTGTTGTTAAAGGTGAAGTAGTCACTAACAGGGAAGACATTCTGGTGTATGATAGTTACATCAGTTCGCAGGCAACGTGGTTATAAATTGTCTAAATGTAATATTTGAAGTCGGGAAGAGTAATTTGTTTTGAGAGGAGGAATGAAGGACTCTTCTAGCAAAATATTTCTGGACTCTCTCGATTGCATTAATGTCTGTTATGCAAAGTGGGTTCCATACAGGTGAGCTGTATTCAAGAATTGGTCTGACAAATGTTTTGTATGCTCTGGTTAGTATATCGGTGTTTCTAGAGAAGAAGCTACGTTTGTGGGAACACTTTGAGGGGGGAAATGCAAAGAAGAACTACTAAGATGATTAAAGACCTGGAGACTATAATTTATGAAGAACGGTTGCAGGATTTGGGCTATGGCAAATCTAGAGGAAAGAAGGACCAGGGAGGACATGATAGAAGCATTCCCGCATTTAAGGGGCTGCCACGGAAAAAGGGGAGTCAACTTACTTTCCAAAGCGCCAGAGGGCAAGACAAGAAACAAGGGGTGGAAACTATTTAAGGACAGAAGTAAGCTGGAATTAAGGAGAAGCTTCCTGACAATTAACCAGTGGAAAAGCTTGCCTCCAGAAATTGTGGGTGCTTCATCACCGGAGGTTTTTAAGAAGACACTGGACAGTCCCTTGTCTGAAATGCTATAGGGCCGTGATGTTTATCCCAGGCTTGTTTAAATTCAGTTACTGTGGATTTACCAACCACGTCTGCTGGAAGTTTGTTCCAAGCATCTACTACTCGTTCAATAAAATATTTTCTCACGTTGCTTCTGATCTTTCCCCCAACTAACTTTACACATACACAAGGTCCATCTTTATTTTGATAAAAGAATTTGATTTTTTAAATTATTATTCTTTGTTTGCTTGTTCGGAGGTCTCACTGGCCTTTATTAGATGAGATGGAATGGGATGCAGAGTGAAGATTCCCCAGGAGAGAAGGAGGGCATTTATGGGGTGGGTTTTAACTTGCCTTCCCCACCGGTTTGCATTATGATGTTTTGCATGGGTGCAATTGCTCTGTTCTCGCGTGTGCGCATCCCCTGTGCCCAAAACACAGGAATCAGCCCAAAACAGCTGAGGAGCGGATCAGCTGTGCTTCGGGCAAAGAAATAAAGGTCAGTAGTAACAGGCGGGGGTTGCTAGCTCGTACCGCTACTGGTACGATGCGCATGCAGCTTTGCGTCACTGTTATGCACGCACACGCGCCCCAGCAAGATTTTGCGAGAGGATGTACACGGATGAGATTTTGGTGATATTTTGCTTCCGCACATACACAGAAGCAAAAAATTGCTTAAATTTATTTACTTATTTACTTACTTACTTACTTAACTTACTTACTTACTTACTTACTTACTTACTTACTTACTTACTTACTTACTTACTTAACTTACTTACTTACTAGATTTGTATGCCGCCCCTCTCCGTAGACTCAGAGCGGCTCACAACAATAACAAAGACAATGTAAAAACAAATCTAATAATTTAAAAAACACTAAAAACCCCATTATTAAAAGCAAACATACACACAAACATACCATGTATAAACTGTATAGGCCTGGGAGAGATGTCTCAGTTCCCCTCATGCCTGACGGCAGAGATGGGTCTTAAGAAGTTTACGAAAGGCAAGGAGGGTGGGGGCAGTTCTAATCTCCAGGGGGGAGCTGGTTCCAGAGCGTCGGGGCGGCCACAGAGAAGGCTCTTCCCCTGGGTCCCGCCAAACGACATTGTTTAGTTGACGGGACCCGGAGAAGGCCAACTCTGTGGGACCTAACTGGTCGCTGGGATTCGTGCGGCAGAAGGCGGTCCCTGAGATATTCTGCTCCGATGCCACGAAATCTCACACACGTTCTCTCTTGGTATTTTCGCTACCAGTGCACAGTGTGGCCCGTGCCGAGTAGCAACTCAATATTGAGTATTAACCTAGGGGCAGGTCCTTTTTCAAGCGGCAGAAGAAGAAAAACCATTCAAACAGGGGGGGGAAATCACACCAAAAAAATCATAAAACAAGATGGCGGCGCACATGGATCCGCACCGATAGTGATGTCACCAGTGGGTACTACAGTTCTGGTGATCCAGTCCAAACTGGGAGGAACCCACCTCTGGAGTCATTCCAGTGGAGGAAGAGGCAACCCAGCTCAGATTATCATGTGTGGAAGAAAAATAATGTAGACAGGTCCTCCTTAATAGTTCCCAGAATATACGGTAGATGTAGATACAAGGGTCCTCAGTCTGAGAAGGTTCTGTCTATATGTGTGAAACAATAAAGAACTCTCCTTGGAAGAACTGCTCCAGGTCATTCTTGGTTTGCGGCCTCACAGGAGAACACTACTGCAAAGCTCAAATGGGAAGTCCAAAAGAGGAAGGGTTACTACAAGAAAGAAAATTGCCCTCTTAAAACTTCCAAAATGAGAATAACATGGCATAGTGATGTGGACGTATTGTAAGTTGGTAGTTGTTAAACTGCAATTTGCTGAAGCTGCCGCAATTCCCCATGTTACCCCAAGTCAAAATCTAATAAAATCATATTAGAGCTAATTAAATTAAATTAAATTTATTAGATTTGTATGTCGTCCCTCTCCGTAGACTTGGAGCGGCTAAGCAGTGTTTGTGTGTGTGTGTGTATTTGCGTAGATATGATCAAATTAATGGCTTTATGATGTAAATGGTCCATTTAAGGGTTGGGAAATTTAAGCATATATTATTTATTAGATTTGTATGCTGCCCCTCTCCATAGACTCCAGTTATAGAGGTAGTACTCGATTAATGGCCATTCATTTAGTGACTGCTAGTTGTATACCTATACGCTGGCATTCCGTAACCCTTGAATTTATATCATTATATAGCTACATTCAAATTGATACAGGTTCTTTTCATAGATCATTTTTTTTCAACATCCTCCCATCCAATTTCATTCTGTTTTCTGCGAGTAGAAAGGCTGACTTTCACAGACCAATTGTGGTAGTATATAAAATGCAAAGTGTTTTATTTCACCACATAAATGGAAAAGAACTAAAAACAAATGAACCCCCAAACTTCTATATATTAATGTAAAAAAATCTATTTTTTTCTGCTCTTTAAATATATACATATCCCGATACACATAAAGAAACAAACAGCTACAAGTATTCCCAGGAAAACACAAAAAATGCATTTGACAGGATAAATGGAGAGACGATGAAACAAAAAAAAGAGAGAAGCGGTTATAGGCACACTGTACCACTGAAACATTTTCAAATAGAAATATACATCTAATTAAGATGGGTAAATTTCAAACAATTGAAAATACTTGAAATATTAGCTTACCCCCATCAAGGAACAATTAGTCATAACTAAAGCTACAATCCTATGTACAATTTCTTGGGGGGAAAGACATTCAGCTTGGTGGAACTTCCTCCTGAGAGAATAGAAATATAACTGTAGTATACAGTAGTACCTCTAGATACGAATTTAATTCGTTCCAGAAGGGAGCTTGTATGTCGAACAACTCGTATCTGGAACAAATGGCTTTTAGACTTTGTTTTTCCCCTCCGAGATAACCAGAAGCAAAGATTCTTGCGCCACCTAGTGGACGCTTGGCTCATATCCCGAATTTGAGCTCGGGTCTGGAACAGAAATTTCTCTCCCCTCGTGGCTCGTAACTTGGAATACTCGCATGTGGAGCAGCTCGTATCTAGAGGTACTACTGCACATCCCTTTGCACTGCCAATTCCAGGGAATCATTCTATGTATGGAAAAGCTTTTCTGGCTTTGTACATATTTGAAAAAGACACAAGAACAAAAATTCAGAAGCGCATCACACTCCACCCTCTTTTGCACAGGTTTCACAAGTAGGGCTATCATCTTTGGATTGCAAAAAAAAAATCCAGATGAACAGTAGGAGGAAGCAAAGAGGTACATGAAACCTACTGCTTGCTGCATCTAGCAGTTCTCTATATTTTAAGAGCCCAAATATGGTAAGATGTCTGATAAAGAACACAACCACACCATCTTTCGCCCTTTCTGACAATATTATAAAACAATAGCCCCGTTTGTTTTTAATACACATGTTTTACATACCAAGCCACTGTGGCTTATAAGTCATGGTTTGCAGCTTGCAACATGAGCATCCAGACCATCCAAGAAACCATGATTAAAACAAGCCTGGGTTACCACTGTGCGTGAACCCTGTCATTGGTTTTCAGTGTTAGGATTTCTTTCAATTGCATAAATCTGGGTGCAATCCAATTTAACAGAATAGGACATTTTATACAATCAGAGTTGTTGACGAACCCTACAAATCTTAAGGGAACCTCTGAGCCAGGAGTATCAAACTCACAGCCCACAAGCTGGATTCGTCATGTGCTAGCCACACACCCATCCCTAGTTTAGTGAAGGCGGAAAAATCGTGATACATCACCTGACGATACAAGTTTTACTCTAAGCAAAAACATATAAGTCTGAGCTGCACAGTGGTAACTTCTGAAGCATCAGGTTCAAAAAAATTGTTGTCATTTATCTTTTATCTTGGGATTGTTGGGTTTTTTTCTGATAAAGGATGCCTCCAAAGCCATAGAAAGCTCCAATTATTTTAGGACACATTGAAGACATTGGGGATTCCTGTTTCTGCAGCTTTCTACAACTTTGAAAGAGGCTGGATGAATGAATTACTTAATATGTATTGCTTAAGACATTAAACAATATTATGTTGGAGGTTAAAAAGAAAGTCTTTTCCATCAAGGTTATTTATTGCATAGGTCGCCTATAGGAAGTTGCCTGTGTGATCCGACACACAGATGGCAGCTGGGAATGTGGCCGGATGCCATGGCTAACTTCTAGGGCAGTGTTTCCCAACCTTGGCAACTTGAAGATATTTGGACTTCAACTCCCAGAATTCTGGGAGTTGAAGTCCAAATATCTTCAAGTTGCCAAGGTTGGGAAACACTGTTCTAGAGACACTTTTGGAGTGGCACCTTTGACCGTGGGATCACAGGAGGGAATAGACACTCACACACTTGATTTCCTGACTCTTCTCTTTAGTTTGGAAAAGTGCATTTTCCCAACCACCTTTTTATACAGTACAGTATCTACAATCAGGTCACCTCAAGTCTCCAGGAAAGAGAAAACAAATATGTGTACAAAGAACAGGGCTAAGTGTCCCCGTATTCTGGGATGATCTGGAGGATGTGGAATGGCAAAACAGGTCCTTTACGAGGAACCAACATCAATTCTTTTTTTGGTTCGGTCCATGAACACGTCCAGCCCAAAGTCCGGTCGGTGCCAGGCCAGGTCTGGCCAATCTTGGTTCCTTCCTCTCTTTTTTTTGTCCAATCTTGACAACAGCAAAGACCAGGTATCTCTTGGCCAACCAATGGATTCGCGAAGTACCTTTGAAGCCACTTCTTTCTTCCAGCTTCTCCAAAACAATCCAGTGCTTAATTAATCCCAGTGTGCTTGGACCAGATGGCCCCCCAGTTATTTTGCCAGTGTTAGTCCATGAATCAAAAGCTGAAAATGCAGCCCCCTCGGATGGAGTCTGTCAAAGGTCCGAAATATCCCCTTTGATACATGCAGACTTTCTCGGAAAAGGAGAGAGAGAGAAAAAAAATACAGCAAAAAAGAGGAAGGATAGAAATAGAGACATAGGCAAAGAGGCAGAAAGGCACAGCGAGACAGACAGAAACAAAGAGAGATATAGACAAAGAGAGACAGAGGCAGAGAGAGATAGAGAGGCAGAGAGAGAGAAAGAGAGAGAGAGAGATAGATAGAATGCAGAGAGAGACAGAGAGACAAAGACAAAGAGAGATAGCGAGAGACAGAGAGAGACAAAGACAGAGACACAGACAGACAGACAGAGACAGAGAGAAAGAGAGAAAGAGACAACGAGAGAGAGGGGGGGGGAGAGAGAGAGAAACAGAGACTTTCTCGAGAAAGACAACATACACAAACAGTAGAACACTACAGAGTTATTCAAGGTTAGTGGAGGTCTCCTCCATCACACAAGGGAGGAAATAAAATCCAGTCTACACGCCCTTCCCACAATTCTAGTGAATTACAGTGCAGGGTAGTCTTGCTTAACATTATGCCGTCCCAGTTGTGATAAGATTACAAGTCCCATGTTCTCATCCAAGCCCCCATACCAACACCAGCCTCTTTTATGGAAGATCCGTAGAGAGCTTTACATGCCATGTAACACATTGCTTTGTATGAATCCAATCTTTAAACACAAAAGATAGGTGTCCAGTTCAGTTTGAAATCGGGAGGGGGGGGAGAGAGGGAGGGAAGGAAGGGAGGGAGGGAGGGAGGAAGGAAGGAGCAATGGAAGAAAGGAAGGAAGGAAGGAAGGAAGGAAGGAAAGCAACAATGGATGGAACAATCACCCCCAACTTATAAATCCAGTGTAATGTTTTTGTTAGGATCTCAAGAACATTCAAACTCTGCCCCCCCCCCAAAAAAAATCTAATTAGGCAAGCTAAAGGAGTGTGTGAAGGACAATGGGGAGGGGAGAGTGCTCCCCCACAATTTCTCTGGAGTGTCAAAGGAAAGAATTGGAGGGTATGAAGGGGGAAAAAGGAGTGTTAGTATTCAGTGGTGCAGCACACATATTGCACTGTGCTTGATTGTTCAAAATGTTTACGTATTTTACTGCAGCCACTGTTCTCAGTGAGGGGCTGGTATCTAGGGCTACTTAGTGATGGGTCTGACTGTGAAATTGGGGAAGGAGATCTTTTGTGTTTAAAGTCCTCTGACAGAGCTGCAAGCATTGAATCGATTGTGAAGGACATGATTACCGTATCTTTTGGAGTATAAGATGCACCCTTTTCCTCCCTAAAAGAAGCTAATAATTTGGGTGCGTCTTATACTCTGAATGTAGCTTTTTCCCCCCAGCCTTAACTAGCTGCTAACGATCTTCCCAGCTCTTATCTTGTAGGCTCTTTCATTGTTTCTTTCTGCGAAGAATGTTTTCCAAGCCCTAAGTCTTTGCAGGGGTTTTTTCATTGCTCTAACTTGCTCCAAATATGTTTCTTTCCAACCCTAACCAGGAGCTAACAATGTTCCCAGCTCTTACAGGCTTGCAAGCTCTTTCATTGTTATTCACTGCAAAGAATGTTTTCTAAGCCCTAAGACTTTCCAGGGCTTTTTTTTCATTGCTCTAACTTGCTCTAAATAAGTTTCTTTCCAGCCCTAACCAGGTGCCAACAATGTTCCCAGCTCTTACCAGTTTGCAAGCGAGTTTGTTACTCTCTGCAAAGAATGTTTTCCAAGCACTAACCAGGGGATAAAATAATATGCTGGCTAAGGACAATAGACAGATGAATACCTGGTAAGCAGATTCTTTTCCCTATTTTCCTCCCCCAAAACTAAGGTGTGTCTTATACTCCGAAAAATACAGTAGCCCAAAATCAGGACATTATACTTGTCCTGGGGGAAAGTAAACAGAGAAATACCTTCAGTATCCACAGTATTTAATGGCTTCAGTAAATACCTTAGCCACTAACCATGCTTCCTTAGCTCACCCTGGAGATCAAAGGACAGAAGAAAGACCTAGAACAGGGGTCCCCAAACTTGGCAACTTTAAAACTTTTGGATTTCAATTCAAGTCTTAAAGTTGCAAAGTTGGGGACCCCCAAAGAGAAGAAATATTGGGAAGAACAAGTAGTAAAATATTTCTTCAGATTATGGCAGGATGAATAGGGCTACGTTTGAGAAAGCAGCTGCCTTGCTTGGCTGTCTCCCAGATGTGTTAAGACTGGAACTAAGACTTTCTAGCCAACATGGTCTGTGGCTACAGACAATCTCATGTTCTCTAGATGTTTTGGACTTACAACTGTCCATGGCAAATGTTCTCGACGGAATATGAGACAGACACATGGAGGGCCCTGGGTTGCTTACTCTGTGGTGGATAAATACTTTTTTAAAAATTGAGAATGGTGTTTCCATAAACAAACCAGGAAGGCACCAAGTTGGTTTAAAGCTGTCTGGTTCAGAACAAGGAGAAATAAGGAGTTAACAGAATGGAAAACAAACCGTAGGGTAAGAATTCCAGAATAACGCTTTCGGATCGTGTGATGAAATAAGTTAGTTAGAGATGACCAGGCAAAAAAGAAAAAGAGAAAGAGAACCACATATTGGAAGGTGAATGGTGAGATTTGGACGAGTAAAGTCTAGGCCAGACTGAATGACCAGATATCCCACAAAAATGCTGCCCTCTGAGTCACACCCGGCCTCCAGCAGTGTCCGTGGTGCTGTCCAACTTCTTAACGCAGCCTCCGATGGCCAGTGCTAGTTTGGTTCACACCATATTGAGGGCATCTTCAGCCAGGAAGCAGTGCAGGTGTTGGAAGGATGGGCGGTCCTTGGCCTCTCGAGTCCAGCATCTCAACATCATCTCATAGACAGCCAAGGGGCAGGTGGGCGGACGGCAGAGATAGACCTGAAGATGGGGGGGGGAAAGAGACAAGGTGCGTGACATGGTCCTGAAGTGAGTAGGCCCAAGACAGAGCCTGGATTTTCTTAAAAATAGAACTTAATCTTTAAAAGAGAAGAGCCTTTTCTGGGGGTGCCCCAGCCCTCTGGAACCAGTTCCCTGCAGAGATTCGCACTTCCCCCACCCTCCTTGCTTTCCGAAAAAGTTTGAAGACTCGTCTTTGCCACCAAGCCTGGGGCCATTAAATCTCCCCCCCCCCCACCAACGAATGTGTTTAGAATAATCTATGGATTGAGTGAATGAGAATTGAATGTTTTTAAGTTTTTAGGATGTTTTTAAGTCTTTTAACTGTTATTAATTGGATCAAATTGTTTTATTATGTATTCTATGTTTGTTGTGAGCCACCCCGAGTCCACGGAGAATGGCGGCATACAAATCCAATCAAACAATCAATCAGTAAGTGAGTGAGTGAGTGAGTGAGTGAGTGAGTGAGTGAGTGAGTGAATGAATGAATGAATGAATGAATGAATGACTCAAGGTCTCGGTGGCACAGTGGTTAGAAAGCAATATTGCAGGCTAACTCTACCCACAGTGTAGAGCAATGATGGCGAACCTTTTTTTCCTTGGGTGCCGAAAGAGCGTGCATGCGCACTATCGCACATGCACGAGTGCCCACACCCATAATTCAATGCCTGGGGAAGGCGGAAAAAGGCAGAGAGAAGCCTCCGTGGGGCCTCTCTAGGAATCTCCTGGGAGGAAACAGGGCCGGAAAAGGCAGGGAGAAGCCTCTGTGGGGCCTCTCTAGGAATCTCCTGGGAGGAAACAGGGGCAGAAAAGGCAGGGAGAAGCCTCCGAGGGGCCTCTCTAGGAATCTCCTGGGAGGAAACAGGGCCGGAAAAGGTGGGGAGAAGCCTATGTGGGCCCTCTCTAGGAATCTCTGGGAGGAAACAGGGCCAGAAAAGGCAAAGAGAAGCCTCTGTGGGGCCTCTCTAGGAATCTCCTGGGAGGAAACATGGCTGGAAAAGATGGGGAGAAACCTCCGTGGGGCTTCTCTAGGAATCTCCTGGGAGGAAACAGGGCCTCCGCTTTCCCTGTCGTTTCCCCAATCGCACGCATTATTTGCTTTTACATTGATTCCTATGGGAAAAATTGCTTCTTCTTACAAACTTTTCTGCTTAAGAACCTGGTCACAGAACAAATTAAATTCGTAAGTAGGGTTATCATTGTACATGTACTCACCTGAATCCTAGTCTAATGTATTATGTAAACTTTATACAACAGTCATGCTGTTAATCAGTCCTGTTGTTTACCTGTTTGCCCTGATGTCGAAAAAACTCGCCGGCGTTCTCGATGACAGCTTCATCCGTGAGCTGGCTGTATGGCTGTTCTTGGCACAACATGAGGATTTCCCAAAGCGTAACACCAAATGCCCAAACGTCACTGGCCATGGTGAATTTACCCTGAGGGGAGGAAAAAAATGACATTCCTGGATTTATTAAACCAATTTTACAACATGCTTCAACCTTGAGGTCTCTGGTCAGAACAAGCCAGAAAAAACAAATGAAAAATATAAAATCCCAAGTAGAAAACATTATAACAGGTTCCGTCACTCATAAGGACTGAAAGTACTGCTGCTTTTTTTTTGGCCTGGAAGTCCTAAGCCAGTGGTTCTCAACCTTTCTAGTGCTGCGATCCCTTAATACAGTTCCTCATGTTGTGGTGACCCCCAACCATAAGTCTAGCACCAATTATCTCAACAGAGCTTTAACTGATTGGCAGGAAGGTCAGAGGGACACCCCCACTGTAAACGCTGATTGGTTGGAAAAGACAAATTTCCCATGGTGTTAGGAACTAAAGCTTCTATTCTGGCACCTTGGAACATTTTTTTACAATCTGACCAATCAGGTGTTTACAGTGGGGGTGTCCCTCTGACCTTCCTGCCAATCAGCTTAAAGCTCTGTTGGGAGAATTGGCTCTAGACTTATGGTTGGGAGTCACCACAATATGAGGAACTGTATTAAGGGGTCGCGGCAGAAAGGTTGAGAACCACTGCTCCTATACCTATAGGGACCATATACTTTCCTTTATTATAAAGGACAGTCCTTGATTTCAGAAAGCTGTCCTTTAGATTTATATCTTTCTTTTCTTGGTTCTGCCCTTGAATGTTCCTTTGTATATACAATTTTTTGTATAACATAAGCATTTTAAAAAAAAAATCTTAATGAATCTGTTTCAGATTTGCCCCGTTTCAGGTCTGTCCTTTTTTTTTTCAGCACCATCATAACTTCAAGCCATTGCTAATCAGGACTGTCATTAAGCGAGGACTACCTGTGGTTGAAGCTCGTTCACTTCACACACTTACCATGAGAATGCACTCCCAAGCCATCCAGCGGATCGGGAGCACGGCTCGGCCTTGGATGCGGTAATAATCTCCGGCATAGAGATTCCGGCTCATGCCAAAGTCTGCGATCTTAATGGTGAAGCCTTCACCCACCAGGCAGTTTCGGGTCGCCAAATCCCGGTGCACAAAATTGAGGGAGGCAAGGAAGGCCATTCCAGAGGCAATTTGAGCCCCTAAATGGACCAGAGTGGGATAGCTGAGAAGTGGAGGGGGTGAGAGAAGGAAGAAAAGATGGCAGGAACGTTAATTTAGAAAATCCATATCTCACACTCTATTTCTCTACAAGAGCAAAGTCCTTGAGTTATGCTGCTCAAAATTTATGTTGCTATGTGAAACACTTGTTAAATGCCTCATTTTGTGGCTTTTCTTGCAATAGTTGTTAAATAGTTATGAAATGAACCTGGGATTCCCCGTTGAACTTTGCTTGTGAGAAGGTCACAAAAGGCAATCACATAACGTCAGGACACTGCAGCCATCAGAAATTATATATAATCATGTGAGATATATATATATGTGTGTGTGTGTGTGTGTTTTATGTCGGATCACCCTGGTATATACAGCTCCTTTTTGCCTCTAGGCCCAACCCAGGGCCATTTCAAGGCAGTTAATGTATTCATAGCCGACAACTATATTCTGTATGTGTCAAATATATATATAGAGATTTTCATGGGTACAGGTATGATGGTCTTGGCATATTCGGGTTTCTTCCTGTGTAGGATTCAGAAATTTCTGGCGATGTTTCGACGAGGTACCACTTGTCATCTTCAGGACGAAGCACCAGCCTGAAGATGACAAGTGGGACCTCGTCGAAACGTCGCCAGAAATTTCTGAATCCTACACGGAAAGAAACCTAAATATGCCAAGACGGTCATATATATATATAATGTCGGATCACCCTGGTATATTGAAGGAACGTCACAGCTCCTTTTTGCCTCTAGGCCCAACCCAGGGCCATTTCAAGGCAGTTAGTTTCTTAATGAATGATGTGGGTGATCCGACATAAAAAACATATAGCCCCTCCCTGGTACAGAGCTGAAGGGATCAGGTCTGGTGGCTCAGCTGTTAATTCTCTGCCTTACAAGGCAGAAGCTGCCAGATCAAATCTCAGTAAGGGTGTGGCTAGCTGATGAGGCCAGAACAAGGCCGAAACGGTGCCATCCTAGTCTCCCTTAATTTTAAAATTTCATCAAAAAACATGTCATACACACACACACCCACACACACACACACACATATATATATAGAACAAGGACAGAAGCACCAGCCTGAAGATGACGAGTGGGACCTCGTCGAAACGTCGCCAGAAAATTCTAAATCCTACACGGGAAGAAACCCGAATATACCAAGACCGTGACATATATATATGTGTATGTGTGTGTGTTTATCACATGTTTCTGCTGAATTTTTAAAATTAAGGGAGACTAGGATAGCACTATTTCTGCCTTGTGTTGGCCTCATCAGCTAGTCATACCCTTACTGGGATTTGATCCTGGGGCTTCTGCTAACAGAAAAAACATATATAACAACTTCAGCCTGATGATGGTGAATGTGATTTCAGCGAAACGTCGCATAGACACTCAAAACATTACATGGGGTAAAACCCGAGCTCAGAACAATCTACATATATATATATATATATTCCCCAATAAAGCCCAGTAGTAGTACTGTAACTGCATAATCATGGTAATTCAGCTCATCTATGGGATGATGTAATGACAATGATTCAGCAAAGTGAAGCAATCGCTCTGCTCCAAACGATATGATTGGTCAGTGTTTGTATATATTGGAATACACCCAGTGAAGGGCTACCAAACCTTTTACTACCACACAGTGTGCGTGGCTTATGCAGAATGCCCTGCATTTTCTTTCAACTTCTTTCAGTGCAAATTGGGTGCTCTGGGGTGGAGCTCCATATTCACTACCCCACTATGTTCCCCTCCCGTCTGGCCAGTAGCCCACCCCTGAATACAGTGTTCCCTCGATTTTCACGGGGGATGCGTTCTGAGACCGCCCGCGAAAGTTGAATTTCCGCGAAGTAGAGATGTGGAAGTAAATACACTATTTTTGGCTATGAACAGTATCAAAAGCCTTCCCTTAACACTTTAAAACCCTAAATTGAAATTTCCCATTCCCTTAGCAACCATTTAGATTATTACTCACCATGTTTCTTTATTAAAGTGTATTAAAAAAAAATATTTATTAAAGGTGGACGAAAGTTTGGTGATGATATATGATGTCATCGGGCAGGAAAAACCGTGGTATAGAGGAAAAAATCGCAAAGTATTTCATTAATTAATATTTTTGAAAAACCGTGGTATAGACTTTTCGCGAAGTTCGAACCCGTGAAAATCGAGGGAACACTGTACACCCTTTGTGGGTATGTGGATTGTAAGAAGTGGACATTTGATGCTGGTGTGTTTCAGAACTGAAAATAAAAGAATCTTCTTCAAGAAAGAATCTCAGCTGTATCATGTCTTTATGCTGGAAGAATTTACTGTGTGACTGCATTCACATATGTAAATTGTGATGCCGAGTCTACAGAACTGCACTATCAATATTTCCACCCAAATCTATTTCGATTCCTTGATGGACTTTTCATTTCAGAAATTCAGTACCTGATGGTTGGTCTCCCACTGGGGCTGCCACCCAGTTTGTCTTCCAGCTCATGTCCACTCAGGAACTGGTTGAGGTCCCCGTTCTCCATGTACTCCGTGATCATACATAGCGGATCGTCCCGCACACACACACCCAGCAATCTCACAATGTTAGGGTCCTTCAGGCGAGACATGATCTTCACCTCCTTCAGGAAATCATTCCTGGGTGGACAACAAAAGACAGGGAGATGAGGGAGGAAGGCAGCTGACAGGTCTCAAGAGAGGACATCTGGGCTCAAATTTATTTTATTATTTATCTATTTATTAAATTTGTGTGCCATCCACTCCCGAAGGACTCTGGACTGCTTACAACAATTTTTTAAAAATGTAAAAAAAACCTGTTTAAAATCCCATTAATACAATCATATCATATCATGCAATCTTACTGTGTTAATACTGTGTTAAAGAAGTGTTAATTTTTCATGGCCTGCCCGCAAAACCAGTTTTTCTGGAAAGACAATAGGGTGGCAGCAGTGTGGATCTCATGGGGTAGTTGGTTCCAGAGAGCCGGTGCCGCCACAGAGAAGGCCCTCCCCTGCAGCCCCGCCAACTGACATTGCTTAGTCGACAGGACCCAAAGAAGGCAACCCAGTGGGCTCTAATCGGTCGCTAGAAGCAATGCGTCAGGAAATGGTCCCATTTGTAGTCTGGCCCTAAGCCATGTAAGGCTTCATAGGTGATAACCAACAGCACAGCTCGGCCGCGTTCTGAAACAAATGATGTATTTGTTCCCATTTTTTCCCTTAACCCTCATTTTTGCTATCAAAGCACGTACAATACCATTTTTTTTCTGCGAATGTAAACTTACTGATTATGTGCCATCAAATAATATAGCTAGGAAGGTCACCAATGGTGATCATGTGACCCTAGGACTCTGCAACTGTTGTAAATACAGTGGTACCTCATGATACAAACTTAATTGGTTCCAGGAGGAGGTTTGTAAGGTGAAAAGTTCGTAAGACGAAACAATGTTTCCCATTGGAATCAATGTAAAAGCAAATAATGCGTGCAAATCCTTCAGGAAATTCCCAAACTTTAGAAGGGAGGTGAACAGAGGGCAGGGAGGAGCAGCTAAAGGGGGCGGATGGAAGAAGGAAGGCTAGGCTAAAGGGTGAGTGGGAAGGAAGAAAGGCAAGGGGGGTGCCCCTCCCTTTTCTTTCTTCAAAAGGCACTCTTTCAGTGCCTCTGCAAGCACACTGTTCTCCTACTTTTTAAAATGCAGTCTTTCCCCCTCCAAGCCGCCCCTCCCTTTTCTTTCTTCAAAAAAGGGGAAAAAAAGAAACCCCTTCATCCCAGCAGCAGCGGCTTGGGTTCGTAAGGTGAAAATAGTTCGGAAGAAGAGGCAAAAAAATCTTAAACACCGGGTTCGTATCTTGAAAAGTTCGTTAGAAGAGGCGTTCGTAAGATGAGGTACCACTGTATATGGTAGTTGCCAAGATCCTGAATTTATTACTGTGACAATGTCTCAGTCATGTGACTGTCACTGGCAGCCACATGACTGGGACATTGTCACAGTAATAAACGTGAGCACCAGTCATTAAGTCATTTTTTCAATGCAATCATAACTTTGACTTATTTGTCACTACACAAATGGTCATAGGTCAAGGAATACCTGTATTGAAGTAGGCGTTTTCAGTAATGAAAGCCTGAATTTAGGATTGGTGCAAAAGTTAGTCTTAGGGAATTATCTGACAGAACACTGCCTTTGGGAGTTTGTGCAACATACTCCTTTCAAATTACCTCCCAGGTAAAAGCCTAAATGAGAAATCTTGAGCAGACAAATAAATAGGGAGCTCAAATTACTGTAGAGGAGGTTTCGGCTTCCTTAAAATCAGCAATCACAAAACAAATTCCACCGAGACATATGGGCAAAGCTAGGGCTAACACAACGTTTTAAAAAGTTAAATAAAATATTAAGTTAGTCAAAGCTGAGAGCGTTCTAATTATGGACATTTATGTCAAATCACATCTGGAGTGAATCAGATTAGGAGATCATGACATAACTTTTTATTCCTGAACTTGAAGGCCTTTCTGATGCGTGGGTTTCAACCCCAGAAGTCCTAGCAAAAAGGTCTGTTTTTTAAAACAAGCCAGACCTTGACCATTGCTAGGACTTCTGGTGTTGAAATCCACACATCAGAAAGGTGTACAGGAAACTGAAGAATAGCAATAACACTTTGACTTATATGCCGAACCACTTCATAGTACTTTACAGTACTTTAGCCATTCCAAGTGTTCAGAGAGGGGCGGCATATAAGTCTAATAAATTATTATTTATGGATGGATGGAAGGCTGAGTCAACCTTGAGCCCGGTGAGATTCGAACTGCCGACTTGCAGTCAGCAGACACAGCCTACACTACTGCATTCTAACCACACTGCACCATTGCGGCTCTTGGTCAGGTTGGACAATATATACAACGGGTATATACTTTTTTTATATATATATATATATATTTTACAAATATGACATACAAGACAAAAAAACATACATAAAAACATATATATACAACATTTGGGAAATGAAAGTTTCCCCACTTTTTTTTTTTTTGGATATTTGAACAGAAAATTACACTTCTTTTACATAATATTAATTTTTGAATTCTTTTACTTGATGTGTTGCTTTGCATAAATTTTTATTTATTTCTTTCCTTTAGCCAATCATAAAATTTTGCCCATGTTTTATAGTAATCTGATTCTTCTTTTCCCTCTAATCTTTTGGATAGCCTGTCCATCTCCGCACAGTCTAGTATTTTTTTAATTATTATGTTTTCTTCCGGTATTTTATCTGTTTTCCACTGTTGGGCATACACTATTCTGGCAGCTGTTAGCATATGTTGGAAGTGTAAAAAAGAAAGAGGCACGTTCTACCACCAATGGTGGACATGCACACAGGCAAAAAAGTTTTGGAATAAAATAACAAATTGGTTAAAAGAAATAGCAAATGAAGAAATCGAAAAAAAGCCAGAATTATATTTATTGGGTATTTTTAATAAAAAAATAGAAAAAGAAGTAAGATACTGGGTATATACTTTTTAACAATGCATACTTTTATTTCCATCATCTGATCCTCACCTGGCATTCTTGGTGGCATCCGAGCGTAGAATCTTCACAGCAACCAGCAGGGGGCGTCCCTTGCGCACATTGAAGGGGAACTCCAAGCTTGGCAGATCTTGGGGGTTCTCCACCTCACATAGGTGTACCTTTCCAGGAGAGAGAGGGGGGGAGGAAACAGGGAACCATTATGGAATGATAAAGGACCACAGTGAATAATGGCACAGTTGAATGCAATTACCATGTACAGTACTGTATTGGTTGGGTTTCCAATACAGTGGTACCTCATGATACGAACCCCTCGTCTTACGAACAACCCAAGATACGAACCCGGGGTTCAGAAATTTTTTGCCTCTTCTTACGAATTTTTTCCTTCTTACGAACCTGCTGCCGCCGAGAAGCCCCGCCACCCGGCTGTCGCTTTTTGAAACAGCCGGGGGGCTTCTCGGCGGCCTCCCGAATGCTGAACCCGGAAGTTTGGCGTTCGGGTTTGGCGTTCGGGTTCAGGAGGACGCTGAGAAGCCCCCCGGCTGCTTCAAAAGGTGACAGCTGGGCGGTGGCGTTTTTTTGCGGGGTTTTTTTCGTTGCACGGATTAATTGATTTTACATTGTTTTCTATGGGAAACAATGTTTTGTGTTACGAACTTTTCGTCTTACAAACCTCCCCCTGGAACCAATTAGGTTCGTAAGACGAGGTATTACTGTATATGAAGATAAACCAGCATAGTATGTTAAAAGGAAATAGTGGCATTACTTTAAGAGCTAGGTAGTAATTATGAGCTAGGCTGCAATTTAGTCATATAAGGGAGACAGATGTGCTACTCTCTGTTACATTCTGATGTTACATTCTATGATTATATTCTGTACTTGCATTCTGTTGTGTTGAGCTTTGTTGCATTGTGTCTGTTCTGCTGCCTTATCTTGTAATGTTGGTTACTGATGTTAGCTGGCTGGGGAATTCTGGGAGTTGAAGTCCATACAGCTCCTTCCTTATATTATATTATTTCCTTCGCACACAGCAGGTACATATAGTATCTTTCACACAACTCCTAGTATATTCTACACAGTATATTGCACACAGCTCAGATATTATAATATCTGAGCTGTGTGCAATATGTACTGTGTAGAATATACTAAGAGTTGTGTGAAAGATACTGTGTAGAATATACTATATGTACCTGCTGTGTGCGAAGGAGATAATATAATATAAAGAGATAATATATGTAATACTACATGTACCTGCTTTGTTTGAAGAAGATGGGCTGTATCATAATTATTATGTAAGATTATGGAGATATTGTATATCTTATAAATAATACCTTTACTATATGATGGCTTGTATTATTGCCTGAACAAACCACCACTGCCACATGTACTCTGATTTAAATACAGTATGTCTATCACAGGTTGTTTGACCAGCATGGAGTACTGACAAAGGCATTGCTGTCAACCTTGGCCACTGGAAGAAGCTGTGTGGACTTCAACTCCCAGAATTCCCCAGCCACCTAACACAAATGTTGGAGGAAATGTTTCCATTGGCCAAAATCCATCCGCCACACATTTCTTTCTAACATGTGGCAGCGTGATCGGATATAATACAGGTAGTCCTCGACCTACGACCGCAATTGAGCCCAGAATTTACGTTGCTAAGTGAGAAAAAATTGTCAAGCGAGTTTGGCTCCATTTTACAACTTTTCTTGCCACATTTTTTGTTCAGTGAATCACTGAAGTTGTCAAATTAGTAACAAGGTTGTTAAGTGAATCTGGCTTCCCCCATTGGCTTGGCTTGTCAGAAAGTCGCAAGCGGGGATCACATGACCCGGGACACATCATAAATATGAGCCAGTTTTCAAGCATCCATATTTAAACCAGGCGACCTTGGCAGTAGTGGGTTCCTACGAGAACAGATAAGGACGCCACACCAATAATAAAAGTTGAGCTATGCGCATGGCTTCAGGTGTCTTGCATGCACCCGGGTAGTTTTGATTCTGCGCATGCACGGGAAGCAGCATCTCGTGAAAGGATGTGGGTACTGGAGCGATTTTTTTGCTTCTGTGCATGCGCGGAAGCAAATTTTTTTTACCAAAATCTCTTTTGTGCACGTGTCCCCCTCATGAGATGTTGCTTCCTTAATACGCCAAAAATTTGAAAAAAGTCAGATATAGAAACATAGAAACATAGAAGACTGACGGCAGAAAAAGACCTCATGGTCCATCTAATCTGCCCTTATACTATTTTCTGTATTTTATCTTAGGATGGATATATGTTTATCCCAGGCATGTTTAAATTCAGTTACTGTGGATTTATCTACCACGTCTGCTGGAAGTTTGTTCCAAGGATTTACTACTCTTTCAGTAAAATAATATTTTCTCATGTTGCTTTTGATCTTTCCCCCAACTAACTTCAGATTGTGTCCCCTTGTTCTTGTGTTCACTTTCCTATTAAAAACACTTCCCTCCTGGACCTTATTTAACCCTTTAACATATTTAAATGTTTCGATCATGTCCCCCCTTTTCCTTCTGTCCTCCAGACTATACAGATTGAATTCATTAAGTCTTTCCTGATATGTTTTACGCTTAAGACCTTCCACCATTCTTGTAGCCCATCTTTGGACCCATTCAATTTTGTCAATATCTTTTTGTAGGTGAGGTCTCCAGAACTGAACACAGTATTCCAAATGTGGTCTCACCAGCACTCTATATAGCAAGATCATAATCTCCCTCTTCCTGCTTGTTATACCTCTAGCTATGCAGCCAAGCATCCTACTTGCTTTTCCTACCACCTGACCACACTGCTCAATCAAGATATACTTGATTCTGCACATAACAATAGCGGCAAGAATAACATTTGCACAATATTGGAAAAACGAAAATGTGCCGACAGATGAAGATATAATAGAGAAAATAATAGCATGTGAAGAGATGGACAAACTAACACTGGGAATACAAAATAAAGAGGACTTGGAATATTATAATTGTTTGGGCTTGTTCTACTACTGCCTGGAAAAAAAGGACAAAGTAATAAATGTATAGCTAGTTATAACAATAGCAAAAGGAACGGAAAAGTTAAAAAGAGAGAGAGAGATACTTGTTTGGTGATAAATGGGCTAATGGAAAAATAGATATAGGATTAGATATATAAAATAAGATTAAGGTACATGACTGCTCAGATTAAGGTATAAGGTATATTAAGGTATATGAACGCTCAGCCCCAGATATTATATGGGAGAGAAGGAGGCTACTTTACTACTCACTGGCAATGTGTGTGTTACTTTTCCTCCTGCATAGCCCAACCTCTGCTGTACACTGAACTGGACTTACCTCTCCAAACTGTCCTTCACCCAGCTTCTCCTTGAAGACCAGCCGTTCCCGGGGAAATTCGCCTACCGCCATGTCCTTGCCGGCAAGGGCATCCACCGCAACAGCAGGGACAGCATACGTGTTCCCCCCAGTCACTCCCTGCAGGTTGATGATGTCGGCTTCGGCATAATGTGGCACGTTGTTCTGGAAACTTGGCTGGCTAGCGGTCAGTTCTGGTTCTGTGTAGCCAATCCCACAGGCTGCCGAAGGAGAAAGAAACGACAAAAAGAAGAAGAGACACTTCAGAGGTGGAGAAAGGAACAAGGAGAACTTGCCCGACCCCTAAACGTGCTGCAACTCTATCAGGCACCCAGCAACCACCAGAGCCAGCCAGAGCTCTGCTTTGGACACAAGGAGTCCAGATCTAACACCCTGCTCCAACCCCATTCTCCCTTCCCAGAAGCTGCGACATCGCAGAACCTGCAAAGCGGAAAGTGATATTAGCCATGCACAGGGCCGACAAGAGGGAGATGTACGGTAGGACAGACATGGCGAAGAAAGAGAGAGGGAGACAGACGAACAGACAGCACCCCCTGGCAGGCGGGAGAGGAACTGCAGAAGGCAGGATGTTCTGAGCAGGGAGTGAGGTCACCCCGGGGGTTCCCAGCCGCACCGCACAAGCTCAGCGCCCTCCTTACCATTGGTGTTGATTGGCTTAACCTGGCTGGGTGGCGGGAAAGCAGGCCTTCCCATTGGCTGGGCATAGGTGGCCAGCAGGAGATGGTAAGCCGGGTTGCTGAGCAGCAGAGCTGTCGGGAGAAGGGGGAGGAAGGGGGAGGGCGGAGAGGACAAACGGACGGATGAGGAACAGACAGACGGATGGAGAAATGGATACGAGAGGTAAGGCGTGACGCAGAAAACAGGCAGCACTTTAGGGATTCCTGCCCCTCTTTCAAGCTTCACATCCCAAACAGGGTAGCAAGAGACGCAGACACCAAACGACATGCGGCTTAATGATGGGAACCAGCCATCATTAGTATCCCTGGACAGAAGGAAGCGACCCAGAATCCTGACATCTCATCTGATGCCAGGCCAATCGAGTCCAGTTCTTTCTTAGCTTATGCCTAACAGACAGAATCTTGCCAGACTAAAGCTCTACAGGGAATCCTCGACTTAACAACTGTTCAGTTACAGCAGCACTGGAAAATGTGACTTACAACTGGTCCTGGCACTTATGACCGTGGCAGCATGCCCATGGGCAACCAGTATGTATTCATGTACCGTTGCAGCAATCATGTGATCGCTATTTGTGACTTCCCAGCTGGCTTTTGACATGCAAACTCAATAGGGGAATTGAGATTCACTTAACAACTGCATGATTCGTTTAGCAAATGCAGTTATTTGCTTAACAACAGTGGCCAAAAAAAAGGTTGTAAAATCAGCCGCAGCAAACTTAACAACTGCCTCACTTAGCGAAAGAAGTTTGTTTGTTTGTTTGTTTACTTACTTACTTACTTACTTATTTATTTATTTGATTTGTATGCCGCCCCTCTCCGCAAACTCGGGGCGGCTCACAACAGTGATAAAAACAGTATACAATGACAAATCTAATATTAAAAGTCTATAATAATAAATCTAACATTAAAAGTTTAAAATCCCATTGTTTAAAAATCATACATACAACATACCATACATAAAACTACATAGGCAAGGGGAGATATCTCAATTCCCCCATGCCTGACGGCAGAGGTGAGTTTTAAGGAGTTTACGAAAGGCAGGGAGGGTGGGGGCAATCCTAATCTCTGGGGGGAGCTGGTTACAGAGGGTTGGGGCCACCACAGAGAAGGCTCTTCCCCTGGGTCCCACCAGCCGACATTGCTTAGTCTACGGGACTCGGAGAAGGCCAAGTTCTAGTCCTAACACTGGCCATAAGCCGAGGACTATCTGTCACTTTCTTTTTTTAAAAAAATTAAATTTTGTTTTCATTAATTTTTCATATTTTACATATCATGGCATTTTTAAGCAGATCTACAGCTTTTTATATACATTGCTGTTATATTTATACAATTTGTACATCATTTTACCACTTTTTCTAATTCTATGTCATCGTCCCACATTGTCTCTCCAGCTTTCTATCACTGATTCATTTGTAGTATTTTTCACATATTCATAGTAATCTGAGTCTTTCTGTCCTCTGAGTTCAATGGTTAATTTGTACTTTTCAGCCTAATTGTATATCTTCTTGATTATCATACTTTCCCTAGGTATATTGGGATTTCTCCAACATTGCATGTAAACGATCCTGGCCGCTGTTATAATATGAGAGATTAAATACTTGGTACTTTTGCTACGTTGCCTTTTGAATTTTTTTTAATACCAGCAAGGAAATACACACACACACACACACACACACTAAATGCACAGCAATAGGGATTTTGCTGGAAGAAATGGTGAACTGACGATGGCTCCATTAAAAGTGGAGCTGACCAGGTCTTTGTAATTATTCTCCAGATAAGGAAAATACATGGGATCATCCATAAAAACTCTTTACAACTGCTCCTCGCATGGAGGCCACGCAATATCAGTTTAGCACTCTGGGAAATGATGAAATAGCCATCTTGCTCAAATTATCCTCAATACCTTCAAAAGAACACTGGATTTGAATACAGTGATCCCCCGTTTATTGCGTCCCCGACCATTGCGAACAGGGTACTTCGCGATTTTTCAACCCGGAAGTCAAAATACCATCTACGCATGCGTGCCCTTTTTTTTTTCTATGGGCACGCATGCGTTGATGGCAACCGGGAGATCAGCTGCTGGGCGGCTTCCCTGTGTCTTCCCCCTCTTGCTGGCATCAGCGAGGAGTTTCCCCACCGCCCACGCAAACTCCTCGCTGCCGCTCGCCCGCCCTTCGCCTGCCCACGCCGTTCGCTCCCCCTCTTGCTGGCGGGAGGGCGAGAAGCCCTCCCCAGCACCCGCTCGCCCGCCCTTCGCCGCTCGCCTGCCCTTCGCCCTGGCGGAGAAATTCCAGCCCCCACCTGGTCCCGCCCGATCCTCCTCCCTGAGGCAGCTCGCCCTCCCATGGCCGCTTCCTCCACCCTCCATCGCAAGCCCTCGCCACCGCAGCCAACGCGCGCTGCGATCTTCAAGCCCGGCTCCTCTCGGCCCAGCATCCCGGGCCAAGCGGCTGCCTTCCGTGACTGAGCCTGGCTGGCCCGGAAGATCGTAGCGCGCGTTGGCTGCAGCAGTGGCGACATTGCTGCCGGCTTGGCTTCGCTCGCTCACCGCTGAGGAGCCGAAGATTGGGGGGCGGCGCGGCGAGCGAAGCCAAGCCGGCAGCAATGTCGCCACCGCTGCAGCCAACGCGCGCTACGATCTTCCGGGCCAGCCAGGCTCAGCGGATCAAGCCCGGCTCCTCTCGGCCCAGCATCCCGGGCCAAGCGGCTGCCTTCCGTGACTGAGCCTGGCTGGCCCGGAAGATCGTAGCGCGCATTGGCTGCAGCGGTGGCGACATTGCTGCCGGCTTGGCTTCGCTCGCTCACCGCTGAGGAGCCGAAGATTGGGGGGCGGCGCAGCGAGCGAAGCCAAGCCGGCAGCAATGTCGCCACCGCTGCAGCCAACGCGTGCTACGATCTTCCGGGCCAGCCAGGCTCAGTCACGGAAGGCAGCCGCTTGGCCCGGGATGCTGGGCCGAGAGGAGCCGGGCTTGATCCACTGAGCCTGGCTGGCCCGGAAGATCGTAGCGCGCGTTGGCTGCAGCGGTGGCGACATTGCTGCCAGCTTGGCTTCGCTCGCTCACCGCTGAGGAGCCGAAGATTGGGGGGCGGCGCGGCGAGCGAAGCCAAGCCGGCAGCAATGTCGCCACCGCTGCAGCCAACGCGCGCTACGATCTTCCGGGCCAGCCAGGCTCAGCGGATCAAGCCCGGCTCCTCTCGGCCCAGCATCCCGGGCCAAGCGGCTGCCTTCCGTGACTGAGCCTGGCTGGCCCGGAAGATCGTAGCGCGCATTGGCTGCAGCGGTGGCGACATTGCTGCCGGCTTGGCTTCGCTCGCTCACCGCTGAGGAGCCGAAGATTGGGGGGCGGCGCGGCGAGCGAAGCCAAGCCGGCAGCAATGTCGCCACCGCTGCAGCCAACGCGCGCTACGATCTTCCGGGCCAGCCAGGCTCAGCGGATCAAGCCCGGCTCCTCTCGGCCCAGCATCCCGGGCCAAGCGGCTGCCTTCCGTGACTGAGCCTGGCTGGCCCGGAAGATCGTAGCGCGCATTGGCTGCAGCGGTGGCGACATTGCTGCCGGCTTGGCTTCGCTCGCTCACCGCTGAGGAGCCGAAGATTGGGGGGCGGCGCAGCGAGCGAAGCCAAGCCGGCAGCAATGTCGCCACCGCTGCAGCCAACGCGTGCTACGATCTTCCGGGCCAGCCAGGCTCAGTCACGGAAGGCAGCCGCTTGGCCCGGGATGCTGGGCCGAGAGGAGCCGGGCTTGATCCACTGAGCCTGGCTGGCCCGGAAGATCGTAGCGCGCGTTGGCTGCAGCGGTGGCGACATTGCTGCCAGCTTGGCTTCGCTCGCTCACCGCTGAGGAGCCGAAGATTGGGGGGCGGCGCGGCGAGCGAAGCCAAGCCGGCAGCAATGTCGCCACCGCTGCAGCCAACGCGCGCTACGATCTTCCGGGCCAGCCAGGCTCAGCGGATCAAGCCCGGCTCCTCTCGGCCCAGCATCCCGGGCCAAGCGGCTGCCTTCCGTGACTGAGCCTGGCTGGCCCGGAAGATCGTAGCGCGCATTGGCTGCAGCGGTGGCGACATTGCTGCCGGCTTGGCTTCGCTCGCTCACCGCTGAGGAGCCGAAGATTGGGGGGCGGCGCAGCGAGCGAAGCCAAGCCGGCAGCAATGTCGCCACCGCTGCAGCCAACGCGTGCTACGATCTTCCGGGCCAGCCAGGCTCAGTCACGGAAGGCAGCCGCTTGGCCCGGGATGCTGGGCCGAGAGGAGCCGGGCTTGATCCACTGAGCCTGGCTGGCCCGGAAGATCGTAGCGCGCGTTGGCTGCAGCGGTGGCGACATTGCTGCCAGCTTGGCTTCGCTCGCTCACCGCTGAGGAGCCGAAGATTGGGGGGCGGCGCGGCGAGCGAAGCCAAGCCGGCAGCAATGTCGCCACCGCTGCAGCCAACGCGCGCTACGATCTTCCGGGCCAGCCAGGCTCAGCGGATCAAGCCCGGCTCCTCTCGGCCCAGCATCCCGGGCCAAGCGGCTGCCTTCCGTGACTGAGCCTGGCTGGCCCGGAAGATCGTAGCGCGTGTTGGCTGCAGCGGTGGCGACATTGCTGCCGGCTTGGCTTCGCTCGCTCGCCGCTGAGGAGCCGAAGATTGGGGGCGGCGCGGCTCTTTTAAAACATCGCCGCCGACTTGGGGGGCTTGCTAGCACCCCCCCAAACCCGGGTTGGGGGTTCGGGGGGGTGCTAGCGAGCCCCCCATGTCGGCGGCGATGTTTTAAAATAGCCGCATCGCCCCCCAATCTTCGGCTCCTCGCTAGCGCTGCGGAAGTTTAAAACACCATCTGCACATGCGCAGATGGTGTTTTTACTTCCGCAGCGCTACTTCGCGAAAACCCGCTCGTTGCGGGGGGTCCTGGAATGGAACCCTCGCAACGAGCGGGGGATCACTGTACTTCTTTTCCGATCAATTTTGGAAGCTTCCCCTATTAAGTAACCTTTGAATCTACATGTTTTACGGCGCTGGGCAAGTTTCAAAAGACCACCCAACGGGCAAATAGTAAGTTTGGAGAACGGATGTCCGGTTTGCCCATTGTGCTGTTTTTCGCACTCCTGGGCTTCAGGAGTGCAAAAATCAGTACTTCCTGCAAACCAGAAGTCCGGTTTTCCAAACTTCCTGTTTGCCCGTTGGGTGTTTTTTTGCACTCTGGGACTTTAGGTATTTCACTTCCGGTTTGGCTGTTTTTTCATTGTCCCAGATTTCAATGAGGGGTGTGCACATGTGTGGGGATGGATTGTGCGCATGTGCAGGGAGAGAGGGATTGTACACCTGGCTAGCACACGAGCACAGACCCTTTTGGCATGCGAACCAAAAAGAGTTCACATCACTGTATTAGGGTAACATTACATTTTCATTGCTGGCTTTTTTTCTCAAAAGCAACTGTGGGTCAGAATGGATACAACATAATGCTAACTAAATTCACACAAAAATGAGGAATAAATCATGGCCTTCCTAACAAATATTTAAGGGATTTCTCTTCTTCCTCCTTATCACTTTGGCTGCTTCACCTTCTTGCCCTTTTGTGTCGCTCACTCTTCCCAATAATTTAATAGATAAAATATTTTAATAAATAAAAGTAGCGATAGCATTGAGGCTTATATATCCCGCTGCACAGTGCTTTACAGAACTCTCTGGGAAGTTTACAATGTGAAGCATTCTTCGGATCTTGCCCCCAACAACCTCATTTTACCAACCAAAATAAATTATTGATTGAGTGAATGTTAACTGAATCTTTTAATTTTTAGGATGTTTAAAACTTTTTAAATTATTATTAATTGGATCAAATTGTTTTAATGTAGTATTCCTTGTTTGTTGTGAGCCACCCCGAGTCCACGGAGAGGGGCGGCATACAAATCCAATCAATCAATCAATCAATCAATAAACAAACAAACAAACAAACCTTGGAAGGATGGAAAGCTGAGTCAGCCCTTGAGCCCTGTCAGGCTCAAACTCCAGGCTGTGGGCAGAATGTGCCCGCAACACCTTCTCTGGTAACATCGAACTGCTAACCAGAGCTTTCAAAACATTTGTCAGACCAATCCTAGAATACAGCTTGCCTGTATGGAACCCGCATTGCATATCAGACATTAATAAGACAATTTACAACTACTTCACCTTCGAACTGATCTAACCATAGTTCACAAAATCATATACCAAAATGTCCTTCCTGTTAATGACTACTTCACCTTCAATCCGCAACAACACACGAGCATGTAATAGATTCAAACTAAATTTAAACCGCTCCAAACTAGACTGCAGAAAATACAACTTTAGCAATAGAGTGATCAACACCTGGAATTCACTACCTGACTCTGTTGTTTCTACCTCAAACCCCAAAATCTTCAATCTTGGACTGCCTACAATACAACCTCTCCCCTTTTCTAAGAGGTCTGTAAGGGGTGTGTATAAGCACACCATTGTGCCTACAATCCCTATCCTACTGTCCTATTGTCTTCTTTTATCATTACTTTTATCATTACTTTTTACTAAATCTGCACTTCCACTAGTTTTTTCTCATCATCTCTATCATCCTTTTCCTCCCACTTAGGACTCTATGACTGTAACTTGCTGCTTGTATCCTAAGATTTTTATTAATATTGATTGTTTCTTCATTGCTTATTTGATCCCTATGACAATCATTAAGTGTTGTACCTCATGATTCTTGACAAATGTATCTTTTTCTTTTATGTACGCTGAGAGCATCTGCACCAAGACAAATTCCTTGTGTGTCCAATCACACTTGGCCAATAAAATTCTATTCTATTCTATTCTACTTTCTTTGCTATGTTTATATAAACTACTATCCTATACTTGATTGGCAAAAGTAAATAAAATTAAAAAATAAAATAAATAAAACACTGCACTTTAAACAAAATAATTATGAATAAAGCAAATTCCCACCCACAGCCTCTCACCGGAATTCTCGGCACTGTGGGGAAGATCCGGGAGCTTCATGCGCGCTCTGTTGGGCTCCTGGTATTCCGTTTCGCCCGAAAGGATGCGCTCGTATCGGTTGGAGTGCCTGTTGGCGCTCATTGTGTTGTTGATGACAATCGTGTCGTTTGGTGCAGAGAGGTGGACAGTGAGGTCATCGTCAGAGATGCGGCGTTGAGCCTACACAGCAAAGTTGTTGAGAAACAGTGAAGATTGTCAAGGTAGGGGTGGCAGAGTTTTCTTTCTTTTTTAAAATAATACTGGACTTCCTTGTTTTTCTTTGAAGATGTTTCGCTTCTCATTCAAGAAGCTTCTTCCACTCTGACTGGATGGTGGAGAATGGAAGGATCCACAATTCAGTCAGAGCTGAAGAAGCTTCTTGGATGAGAAGCGAATCGTCTTCAAAGAAAAACAAGGAAGTCCAGTTGCCTCTTGAAAAAGCACCTTTTGGGACCACCATGACTTGATTGAGAATCCCCATATACACTAATGAAGAAGACAGATTAGAAGGCTGCTTTGTGCAATTCAGACTCTTGTCATTGTAGCTCTGTGCTGTTTCTCTTGACTACCGTATATACTCGAGTATAAGTCGCTCCGACTATAAGTCGAGGCCCCTACTTTTGCCACAAAAATTGGGGTAAATTTATTGACCCGTGTATAAGTCGAGGATGGAAAATGCAGCGGCTACTGGTAACTTATTAAAATGGAAACCAATAAAATTACATCAATTGAGGCATCAGTAGGGTAAATGTTTTAGAATATTTATTTCAAAGAAAACCAGTAAACTAGCTCTGTAAGTTTAAAAGAGGGTAAACAGATATATGTACCCCAAGGCAGTATAGGCAAAAAAATTGCAAGTACTGTACTTACCTCAATCCCCCACTGCTCCTGCTGGTTTGGGTTAGGGTTAGGATATTTGGCCTCTCCTTGCCTCAAAGAGATACAATTTCCCTCTCTATTTACTATTACTGAACATCCAAAATATACTATTTAATTCTATGTATATATGCCATATGTATACATACATATTACACACAGGCACACAAAAATATACCGTACATTGTTTACTATATAAACTGTATATGTACGGTATATTTACAGAGAGAGAGAGAGGGAGGGAGCTCTTGTAAAATTACCGGTATACTGTATACGGTACATTCAACCTCACTTACTGTAATAGGAAAAACAAACCCAGAGTCCACTTTCTGCCACACATTTAACCATAACTAGAACATTACACATATGGTACCTTCAGATGTACCAGTACTTCCCTAGCTTGCACATCACTGTTAGAGCTAGGAAATGCCATGGATTGAGTAAAATGTGGTGATTCTCACTGAACAACGCTTTTGTTTAACAACCACAATTTTGGGCTCAATTGTGGTCATAGCTCTGTCTTTCTTTCTTTCTTTCTTTCTTTCTTTCTTTCTGTCTCTCTCTCCTTCCTTTCTTCCTTCTTCCCCCCCCTTTCTTTTTCTCTCTGCCTATCTTCTTTCCTTTTTCTTTCCTTCTTCAGTCCCTTCCCTCCCTCCCTTTCCTTTTTTTGTCTTTTTTCCTTCCTACCATCTTTCTTTGTCTCTCTTCCTTTCTACCATCTTTTTTTTCTTTCTTTCTGTCTTCCTTCTTTCCTAACTCCTTCCTTCCCTCTCTCCCTCCCTCTTTCCTTGCCGCCCAACTCCAACAGGACTCTGGATTCTCCCTTCTTAACCGGGCAGTTGCCGCTTTTTTGCTGTTTAGGGCTCGAACGCTGCGCTAAACAGAAAGAAGCGGCAACTGCCCGGTTAAGAAGGGAGAATCCACCCCCTAGCCAAACGGCTTTTTTACTGTTTAGCGCTCGAACGCTGCGCTAAACAGCAAAAAAGCCGTTTGGCTAGGGGGTGGATTCTCCCTTCTTAACCAGGCAGTTGCCGCTTCTTTCAAGCTGAAAGACGGCTGTCTTTCCCTAAGCCGCTTGCGCCCTCTTGTGGTGACCTGTCAGTCACCCGAGTATAAGTCGAGGTCGGGTTTTTCAGCCCATTTTTGGGCTAAAAACTCGACTTATACTCGAGTATATACGGGTAATTATGGATGCCTGTTGGTTTTTTTCTCGGGTTTTTTAGCAGATGATGCCAGGATTCTTCCCCTGAAGGAATCTTCTGAGAGAGACTAAAACCTAATCTAATTTCTTTCATATAAAATTTCCTCCTGTATAATTTCAAATTTGTATTTGTAAAGATTACTGCATTTTTCGGAGAATAAGACGCACCTTTTCCCCCGTAAAAGAAGGTGGAAATGTCGGTGCATCTGATACACCAAATACAGCCATTTTTGCTGTCCCAAAACCCCACCCCACATCCCATTTTTGCACAAAAATGAGGTAAACAGAGGGTCTGGGAAACTTGCAGAGAGCTCCTAGGTGCTGGGGGAGAGCAAAAAATGTCATTTTTGTGAAAAAACGGGGGCATTTTTGCCATTACCCAGCACCCAGGAGCTCTCTGCAAGCTTCCCAGACCCTTTGCCCACCCCATTTAAAAACAAAAAACAAAAACCAGGTGAAATGGGAATGTTTTTGCCTTGTAATTACTCCTGGAGGGGTAATTGGAGTTGGAGGAGGATGAATTCTGGGAGTTGAAGTCCACAAGTCTTAAAGCTGTCAAGTTTGAAGTTTGTAAAAAGTGTACATGGTTGCAAAAAGTATTTTGCTACACTGGTATTTTATTAAATAATATATTACTTCACCATTTGGTTCAGAAGACTTTTTTCCTTGTTTTCCACCTCTAAAATCTAGCTGCGTCTTATACTCCGGTGGATCTTACACTCCGAAAAATACGGTAGTTATTTGTATTGGTGGGAAATTGTTTATCCTTAACTGGTTCCAGTTCTATCAATAGACCAATAAAGTACAATTAATCACTCTCTACATGGGGCTACCTTTGAAAAGTGTTCGGAAATTTCAGATCGTGCAGAATGCGGCTGCGCGAGCAATTGTGGGCCTCCCTAGGTATGCCCACATCTCATCAACACTCCGTGGCTTACATTGGTTGCCGATTAGTTTCCAGTCACAATTAAAAGTGTTGGTAATGACCAATAAAGTCCTACATGGCATTGGTCTAGAATACCTACAGGACCGCCTCCTGCTGCACAAATCCCAGCGGCCAATTAGGTCCCACAGAGTTGCCTTCTCCGGCTCCCGTTGAATGTCATCTGGCGGGACCTAGGGGAAGAGCCTTCTCTGTGGCAGCCCCGGTTCTTTGGAATCAACTCCCCCCAGAGATTCGGATTGCCTCCACCCTCTTTGCCTTCCGCAAGATGTTGAAGACCCACTTATGCCGCCAGGCATAGGGGGACTAACTCTCCCCCCCACCTTCTGACTTTATCATCTGAAAGTGGTGTGATGGTATAGAATTGTTTGTTTTTTAGTGGTAATGGGTTTTAATTTAGTTTTCTTTTAATATTGGATTTGTATTACATTGTATTATTGTTTTTGTTGTGAGCGGCTCCGAGCCTTCAGAGAGGGGCGGCATACAAATCTAATAAATTATTAATTATTATTATTATTATTAAAGTTCTCTGAACAAGCCTCGATATTTGCTCTGTCAATCTAGTTTACATGTTTGTGTGGTGGAAATGAGAAGTGTGAAGAAGTTGCATTATAGACCGCACCAACGTTTCTGAATTATACAAGTGTTTGATTATATATTTTTTTTCATGTCAGAAGAACTGGCTTTGAGGGGAGAGAAGGGAAAAGGATGTGGTAAATTAAGAATTTCAGTTTATTGAGCTGTATGGTTTCAGAGTTGATGGTATATCACATGACATTTTCCATGCTCATGAGAAGGCTGACACTATTATTTGGTATTTATTTTGTTAATAAAAGAACACTAATAATCTGCTTAAAAAAGTTAAAATACAGAGTTAGTAACTCTGTAGTGTTCTTTTATTAACAAAATAAGTATTAAAAAATAGAGTCAGCCTTCTCACTCATCACACGGAACATATACCATCAACTCTGAAATTGTATTTTCTTAATCCTTGTGCCATGTTAGAAGACCGGGTGGATTTCTCTATAAATAAATTCCGACTCATATTGTAAAGTAACAGGTGAGAACTCAAGAAGACCTTAGCTGAGGGTGGGGGAACTATTTAGAACTTGATGAGTCCACGGAGTGGGGCGGCATACAAATCCAATCAATCAATCAATCAATCAATCAATAAATAAATAAATAAATTTAATTCCTTTCAAACAGAGGAAAAAATTTCCCAGCCTGCCTTACCTTTCCTAAAATCTTTTGCCAATATTGACGCCAAAGAATGAGAAATATGACGACCAGGAGAAGGAGGATTATGACCACCAAGCAGCCAATCAAGATGGCAGTATTGCTGTTGTCATCCTTTGCAATTGGCTGGCCAGATTTCGCTTCGCCCTCGAGATCTTGCGAGAAAAGAAGCATAGAAAAAGAAGTTTAGGAACACAGTGACTATGTTTTTCTGGTACCTGGTGGCAGTGGAAGAAAATTTAGAGACGAGCTCTCCAATCTGCAAGCTACCCACCTGCCTGGGTGAGGTTTGAGGTGCCGTCGGCTTTGTCATTGAGTGAGGAACCATGAGCAGGAGAGATGGGAAGGTTGCGGCCGGAAGGGTTAGGTGGAGCCGCCACTGCAGGATACTGACTTGAAACAGCAAGAGAAGGGTCATCCACAACATCTGGAGGGGAAGAGAACAGAAAGGGGGGAGGGAACATGGGAAGAGAAAAGAAGGTATCCATCAATTGAGGTGCAAAAGCTGGAAAGATAACACGGTATACAAGAAGTACAGTAGAACCTCGACATACGAGCTGCTCTATATACGAGCATTTCGAGATGCGAGCTAGGAGGGGAGAGATATTTTTGTTCTACTTACAAGCCCAAATTCGGGATACGAGCGCCAAGGAGCAAAATTAACTGCCCTCACCCTGCCTCGAGCCTCATCTCAAAGAAGGCAAAAGCGCGCGCGGTGCCTCCAACGAGCCTCGGAGGATTCGGGGCAGCTGCTGCTGGGAAACCCCCCAGGCCGGCTGCGACCTTTTAAAATACCCGCGCCGCTTCGCGGCTGTCTCCTGAAGCCGAACACGGAAGTTAGCGTTCGGCTTCAGGAGACAGCTGCGAAGCGGCGAGGGTGTTTTAAAAGGTGACAGCCGGGCGGCAGCGGGTTTTTTTGTTGTTGCACGGATTAATTGACTTTACATTGTTTCCTATGGGAAACAATGTTTCGTCATACGAGCTTTCCGACTTACGAGCCTCCTTCCGGCACCAATTAATCTCGTAAGTCGGGGTTCTACTGTATATGTATGCCGTCAGGCTTGGGGCCACTAGACCCCAGACCATGCCCAGTGAATGTGTAGGATGTGGTAACATGCATGTGAATGTTTGATTTTTTTAAAATTCTTAGCTTTTTAAGATAATTTTAAAATTAATTATTTCTATTAATTGGATTAGAAGTGTTTTATATATTGTATTTTTTTTATTGAAATGTTGTAAGCCACCCCGAGTCCACGGAGAGGGACGGCATATAAGTCCAAGAAAGGAAGGAAGGAAGGAGGGAGGGAGGGAAGGGAGGGAGGGAAGAAGAAAGAAAGAAAGAAAGAAAGAAAGAAAGAAAGAAAGAAAGAAAGAAAGAAAGAAAGAAAGAAAGAAAGAAAGAAAGAAAAAGAAAGAAAGGCAGGAAGGCTCTGGACAAAATGGCTGGATTTTTATCCATTTATGGATCGTTGTATATCTTGATGCCATGATGGGGCCTGGGAAATTTAGCAATAGTTTTCATGTGGTGCAGCATGGATTTTTTTTTTTAAACTTTTTAAAGAAAATTAATTTGAATTGGATTTTTTAAAATCAAATTTATTTTAATTTATTTTAATAAAATGCTTTCAGAGTAAAAAATCTATCTAAAGATAGTTTTCTATTTAAGATACATTAATAATTTAGTTTATTGAGCATGAAATGTAGCTTCATTACATAGCACGAGGCTGTATGTTCTGCAATATGCAAAAAACCCAGAGAAAGATAGCGGTCTCCATTTCCCATCCGCAAGCGCCCTAGGGGCAGGCAGGGCTTCCTGCTTACCTCTGCTACTGGTGCAGTTGCCGGGGGACTGTTGGGCACACGTGCGCGTCTGGTGTATGCCTGCGTGCATCATAGCGAGATTTGGCTTCTGCGCATGCGCAGGAAGCAAAATCTCACGAGAGGATGTGCGGGCATGTGAGATTTCGGCAATTTTTTTGCTTCTGCGCATGCACGGAAGCATAAAATTGCCCAAAATTGCCAAAATCTCATGTGCCCCACACATCCTCTTATGAGGTTTTGCTTCCTGCGCATGCGCAGAAGCCAAATCTCGCTCCGACACGCACATGCATCAGCCTGTCACATAGAGGTATGCGCGCAGCTCTATTTTCGCCACCGGAACGCTGTCCTCCCCCGCCCTGGTCCAGGTAGGAACTTAATACCGCCCAGGCAGTGAAGGGCTACCAAAATTTTTGCTACCATACTGTGGGCGTGGCTTATGCAGGACACCCTGCATTTTCTTTCAACATCTTTCAGTGCAAATTGGGTGCTCTGGGGTGGAGCTCCATTTCCGCTACCCCACTGCATTCCCCCTCGACCGGGCAGTAGCCCACCCCTGCGGCCAGGGGCATCTGCGGGCCCATCCTTGGGAACAAAGTCCTGCATTGAACCAGCAGGGCTGGTCTTACGTCCTTGCAGGAGGAAGATTGGTTTACCGGGGAAAGTTCGTTGATTAAACAGCCTTCCTGCAACCTGCCACTCTCCCATCCCAATGACTGCCCAACCCGCTGTTCTTTGGCCTTGGAAACAGAGCAGATGGGTTTTCCCGGATCTGTAACAGATGTCCAGATCATACAGCGGGAGAACACATGGGGTGGGCAGAGAAGGACGTTTCTAATAGTATTTCTCAGGAGGTAAATTGGGGGAAAGGCTATGTCATCTCCTAACCATGCTCCCAGCCCTTCCTCCCTCCACCAGCTGCAAAACGGAGGCCCTTTAGGAATAAATGTCCTGGCTGCTGGTCACAGCTGCAGGGAGTTGGTTTTGTTCCCTTCCTTGAGGCATGGAAGGAATGCCCTGCTCTCTGACATTGTTTTTTTCTCCTTTTCTTCCAGGCAGGACAACAGCTGCAATGGGCTGGAACAAATGCAAAACCCTCCACAAAGCCATTTCTTTTGGGGGGCGGGGGAGAGATTCTCCTTACTCAGATGTTTCCTTCTCCCCACTTGAAAAAGGCAATGCTGATCTGAGCGGACTCATCCAGAAGGATATTGTACTTTATTTATTTACTTATTATTTATGAATTGGATCTGTATGCAATTTGTATTTGCATTGGAGTGCAATGGCGATCAAGCACATATCTCCCCTAGTCCTTCTTTTCAAAAGACTAGGCATATCCAATCCCAACAACCATTCTTTATACATTTTAGCCTTTATTTATTTATTTTATTTATTTTATTGATTGATTGATTGATTGGATTTGTATGCCGCCCCTCTCCGTAGACTCGGGGCAGCTAACAACAATGATAAAAAACAACATGTAACAATCCAATTAATAAAACAACTAAAAACACTTCTTATAAAAAACCAATCATACACACAAACAAACATACCATGCATAACTTGTAATGGCCTAGGGGGAAGGAATATCTTAACTCCCCCATGCCTGGCGGTGTAAGTGAGTCTTGAGTAGTTTACGAAAGACAGGGAGGGTGGGGGCAGTTCTAATCTCCGGGGGGAGTTGGTTCCAGAGGGCCGGGGCCACCACAGAGAAGGCTCTTCCCCTGGGGCCCGGCAAACGACATTGTTTAGTCGATGGGACCCGGAGAAGGCCAACTCTGTGGTACCTTATCAGTCGCTGGGATTCGTGCGGTAGCAGGTGGTTCCGGAGGTAATCTGGTCCATTGCCATGTAGGGCTTTAAAGGTCATGACCAACACTTTGAATTGTGACCGGAAACTGATCGGCAGCCAATGCAAGCCACGGAGTGTTGAAGAAACGTGGGCGAATCTTGGAAGCCCCACGACGGCTCTCGCAGCTGCGTTCTGCACGATTAGTCCCCTAATCAAATTTGTTGCTCTTTTTCTGCACTCTTTCTAGAGTCTACACATCTTTTTTAAATCGTGGCGACCAAAACTGGATGCAGTATTCCAACTGGAGCCTTAGCAAGACATTATAAAGTGATATTAACACATTATGTGATCTTGATTCTATCTCTCTGTTTATGCAGCCTAGAACTGTGTTGACTTTTTTTGCTGTTGGCTCATATTTAAATGAATGCCCACTAGGTATAACAAGCAGGAAGAGGGAGATTATGATCCCGCTATATAGAGCGCTGGTGAGACCACATTTGGAATACTGTGTTTAGTTCTGGCGACCTCGCCTACAAAAAGATATTGACAAAATTGAACGGGTCCAAAGACGGGCTACAAAAATGGTGGAAGGTCTTAAGCATAAAACATATCAGGAAAGACTTAATGAACTCAATCTGTATAGTCTGGTGGGGGCATGATTTAAACATTTAAATATGTTACAGGGTTAAATAAGGTTCAGGAGGGAAGTGTTTTTAATAGGAAAGTGAAGACAAGAACAAGGGGGCACAATCTGAGGTTAGTTGGGGGAAAGATCAGAAGCAACGTGAGTGAATATTATTTTACTGAAATAGCAGTAGATGCTTGGAACAAACTTCCAGCAGACGTGGTCGGTAAATCCCAGTAACTGAATTTAAACATGCCTGAGAGGAAGGGATCAAGGGAGGAAGGAAGGAAGGAAGGAAGGAAGGAAGGAAGGAAGGAAGGAAGGAAGGAAGGAAGAAAGAAAGAAAGAAAGAAAGAAAGAAAGAAAGAAAGAAAGAAAGAAAGAAAGAAAGAGATGCTTGGAACAAACTTCCAGCAGACGTAATTGGTAAATCTACAGTAACTGAATTTAAACATGCCTGGGATAAACATATATCCATCCTAAGATAAAATACAGGAAATAGTATAGGATCAGACTAGATGGACCATAAGGTATTTTCTGCAGTCAATCTTCTCTGTTTCTAGGACATTACTGTCAGTATGGCTGACACTAGTGTGAAACAACCATTATGTGAGATCATTGAAGGCTTCATTCTACCACTTTCATGTCACTGGCCTCAAGCAATCACCCAGAGTCCACTCACTTGAGAGGAAGGCAATTTCACTGAAGAGCATCCACTCGGAGGCAAAGTAAAAATGACACTGGACGAACAAGCCGATCCGTCCACCCAGGGGCACGGTGACAGAGCGGGCACTGGGGTTCCTGACATCCACCGAAAGATGTAGGGAGACAGGGAGAGGCTCCCAAGCTGTGGCCAGGCTGTGCTTGAAGAGGCAAACCACCTGCTCGAAGATCCTCACACCACGCGTGTGCATATTGCTGCAGTGAACCTGGAGATTGAGGCGAAGGAGAAAAAACGGGAATGAGAAGTGGAGGAGAGCAGGATAATTAAAAAAAGAGAGAGTTAACTCTGAAGCACACTCAGTTCCCTTCCCTGGGTTAATATATCTAGCACAGGGGTCGACAACCTTAAACATTAAAAGAGCCACAAAGGTTCTAACTGAAGGCTCCCCCCTGCCCCGTTCAATTCTAGAGCCGACCGGACAACCTCCCTCATAGAGTCCCTTCTTAGCACGGCATCCTTTTTCTCTCCAATCACAGTACAGTAGTACCTCTAGATACGAGTTTAATTCATTCCAGAAGGGAGCTTGTATGTCGAACAACTCGTGTCTGGAACAAATGGCTTTAGACTTTGTTTTTCCCCTCCGAGATAACCAAAAGCAAGGATTCTTGCGCCACCTAGTGGACGCTCGGCTCGTATCCTGAATTTGAGCTCGGGTCTTGAAAAGAAATTTCTCTCCCCTCGTGGCTCGTATCTTGGAATACTCGCATGTGGAGCAGCTCATATCTAGAGGTACTACTGTACAATGTAAAATACCAACAACATCAAATTGCTTCACAATCATTCAGTTTTAAGAATACGGTATACAAATCACGTGCTACCTCCTTTGCTTTTGACATCTGGACCAAACATAGCTGCTCAACTTTCTTGTACTGTTCTAATACGCTATTAACTAATACACCTTTTAAGCTGTTTCAAATTTTATACGTCTTAGATTAATTAGGCTGTAATAATTCAAATTTCTCCATATCTCCTCCATATCAATTTTCATGTATAGTTATTAGCCTTTTTTTAGCAGTAAATGCCCATAAAAAAGAGTCTATAAAGAAAAAAATACCCCAAAATACCCATCCTTTTTCATCTACCTCTCCTAACCAAAAGCCCTATCAATTGTGGAGCCAACCAGAAAACCTACCCCTTGCCATAGAGTCTCCTCCTGGCACACCGTGCTTATAGCAATAGCATTTAACAATAGCATTTAGACTTATAAAGCCCTTCATAAGGCTTTTACAGCCCTCTTTAAGCAATTTACAGAATCAGCCGCCAACAATCTCACCAGAAGAGCCCTTCACTCCTCCACTCGAAACAGAATATCCTACGAAAATAGACTAACAATCCTGGGCCTAGAAAGCCTAGAACTACGGCGCCTAAAACACGATTTGAGTATTGCCCACAAGATCATATGCTGCAACGTCCTACCAGTCAATGACTACTTCAGCTTCAACCGCAACAACACAAGAACACGCAACAGATTCAAACTTAACACGAACCGCTCCAAACTTGACTGTAAAAAATATGATTTCAACAATCGAGTTATCGAAGCATGGAACTCATTACCGGACTCAATTGTGTCAACCCCTAACCCCCAACATTTCTCCCTTAGACTCTCCACGATTGACCTCTCCAGGTTCCTAAGAGGCCAGTAAGGGGCGTACATAAGTGCACTGGTGTGCCTTTCGTCCCCTGTCCAATTGTCTTTCCTTTCTCTCACTTATCATATATATTCTCTCCCTTTCACATATCTTCTCCTCTAAGTTCACTTTACCCTTATATATATTACTACATGTCTATTTTTCTTCCTATGTATTTGTGTATTGGACAAATGAATAAATAAATAAATAAATAAAATAAATCTGGATCCTCATTTTACCCACCTCGGAAGGATGGAAGGCCAAATCAACCTTGAGCCATTGGTGAGAGTTGAACTGCTGAATTACAGTGAGCAGTTAGCTAAAGTAGCCTGCAGCACTGCCCTCTAGCCACCCCGTTTCCCCCCCATCCCCTAAACAGGAGCTCCTCTCAAAATTGTGGTGCTCTCCAGTGATAGGGAGCTGAGGCAGAGGGACGAAAGAGCCACATGCGGCTCCAGAGCCGAGGGTTGCCAAATCCTCTTCTAGCAGAATGAGACTCCATCCAAATGATTGGTAAGAGACCAGTTGGAAACTGAGGACTATCAGTATTAGGAATGTGTCTTTTAATTGGCCAAGCCCAGCGATAGGTAAAGTTGGCTCTTCTATGACATGTGGACTTCAACTCCCAGAATTCCTGAACTAGCATGATTGACTGAAGAATTCTGGGAGCTGAAGTCCCCAAGTCTTAGAAGAGCCAACTTTGCCTACCCCTGGCCAAGCCAATTCATCCTGCCAGGTTCTTCATACCCAATCGGGCCCTCTCCAGAAAAAAAAATGCTGTTACCTTCATATACGTGAAGGATCTGAGTCGGTCGAACTCAAACTCCATCTTGATGAAAGCATCAGGAAAAGATCCTTTGTACCAGCCCACATAGTCATATCCAGGCCAAACCCGGAACTCTTTGGTTTGGGTGAAGTCATCCAGGCCCACCACTCCATCTGTCAACTGGCCAAGACCCCCAAAGTGTAACCTGCGTTAGAAAGAATCCCAGACAAAAAGAAGGAAAACAGGATGAGGAAAATAAAGTCTAGGATGCCTCAAAACTCGTACGTACAGCACTAGTTCCAATTTTTTTTTAAAAAAATATTTTTTTCTCCACCATATACAATTTTATATATCTATGAAGGAAGAGTGAAGGGGCAAGTAGGTAGCTTGAGAAGTTGATGAAAGATGAAACTGCTATGGTTTAGCAATGATGTAAAAGCTAGTCAATGCAAAAACGTCTGCCTACAGGAGGTATAAAGAGTTTGGAAGTATAGCTGACAGAGAAGTATATAAAATGAGACAGAAGGAGGCGAAACAGATAATATATGCTGCTAAAGTCTCAAAAGAGGAAAAAATTGCCAAATCTGTGAAGAAGGGGGATAAAACCTTCTTCAGACATATTAGTGATAGGAAGAAGAAAAACTGCAGCATCACAAGCTTAGTACTGGGGATAATCCATACATTGATGGGAATAAGGAGGTCACTGATCATTTGAATAGCTACTTCTGTTCAGTTTTCTCAGAAGGCAGCTTAAAATATAATACTATGGATGGATAGTTTTACTTCTGAAAGAGTAGTAGATACTTGGAACAAATTTCCAGCAGACGTTATTGGTAAATCCACAGTAACTGAATTTAAGCATGCCTGGGATAAACATATATCCATCCTAAGATAAAATACAGGAAATGGTATACGGCCAGACTAGATGGACCGTGAGGTCTTTTTCTGCCGTCAATCTTCTATGTTTCTATGTTTCTAAAGATAGAGGGGAATTTGAGAGAGAATGATGGAAAAAAATAGACTAGGGGTGGTAAAAGAAGAAGGGAATTTTTGATTAAATGATAAGAAATGTGTTTTTTATATATGATTTTTGTAATATTGGATGGTATATAATATAGAAGCATTAAATCACTTACAAATAAATTTCAAAAATATATCTTCCTTTACACTTTGAGTTTGAATGCTAATCCAGATTTCCCCAGCAAAAGATTAAAACTCTCTGAACTCTTAGCTGCGTAAGGTCCAAAACCCTGGAATCCCATAGTTACATATGACCCGGCATGATCTTGTAAGCCAACAGAGAATGAAAATGTGAATAAGAAAAACATCCAGTTCAATCCCAACTGCTATGCATGAAAGCCACTCAGGAGCCTCTTACTCACTCACTTGCTGACACTGGACCCGTCGTAAGTGGAATCATTCAGGTAGACCGGTTCCGGGACCAAAGGCATCACCTGACCTAAAGGGGCCGTATAGGATTGAAGGCCATCTGTGGAAGGACACAAGGCATTCAGAGGTAGGTTTCCAGCTTGTTAAGATAATAATAAATAATAATAATTTATTAGATTTGTATGCCGCCCCTCTCCGAAGACTCGGGGCGGCTCACAACAGCAATAAGAAACAGTGTAACAATGGGACAAATCTAATAATAAAAAATATATAAAAACCCCAACAATTAAAAACCATACAGCACATACATACCAAACCTGAAATATAAAAAGCCTGGGGGAGATGTCTTAGTTCCCCCATGCCTGGCGATACAGGTGGGTCTTGAGTAACTTGCGAAAGACAAGGAGGGTGGGGGCCGTTCTAATCTCCAGGTGGAGTTGGTTTCAGAGGGCCGGGGCCGCCACAGAGAAGGCTCTCCCCCTGGGGACCGCCAAACGACATTGTTTGGTCGACGGGACCCGGGGAAGGCCAACTCTGTGGGACCTTATCGGCCGCTGGGATTTGTGCGGTAGAAGGCAGTTCCGGAGGTATTCTGGTCCAATGCCATGTAGGGCTTTAAAGGTTATCACCAATACTTTGAATTGTGACCGGAAACTGATCGGCAGCCAGTGCAGACCACGGAGTGTTGTAGAAACGTGGGCAAATCTGGGAAGCCCCACGATAGCTCTCGCGGCCACATTCTGCACGATCTGAAGTTTCAGAACACTTTTCAAAGGTAGCCCCATGTAGAGAGCGTTGCAGTAATTGAACCTCGGGGTGATGAGGGCATGAGCGACTGTGAGCAATGACTCCCTGTCCAAGTAGGGACGCAACTGGTGCACCAGGGTTCTGTGGAGAGAGGTTTTTCCATGGACCGGAGGGGGCATGGTTTTATGTGCTGCCTACATCCTGCAAACGGGGCTTTGCTTCGTTCTGCATACTGGTTTCTGGCATGCCACGGATCAGTGTCGGTAAACATACTGAGAGTTGGGGACGACTGACATAATGTGTTTCATCTGAATATAGTAGGTTTTGAGAGACCGACTAGCAGGATACATGATGTGAACCCAGCAAAATATATTTTAAAAGTCATGACCAGGCAACAGTGCCTCAGATAGAAAGTCCATACAGAGAGTGGTAAGGACAGCCGAGAAGATCATAGGAAGCTGATTTCCAATTATTCAGGATACTGCTTATAAACGCTATGTGCTTAGAGCTCAAAGCATGGTTAGAGACCCCACCCACCCACTTTACCATCTGCTTCTGTTGCTCCCCTCTGGGAGGAGATTTCAAAGTATTTCTAGCAAGAATCTGACAGATTCTGTAACAGCTTTGCTCCCTATGCCATCCCTCTAGTAAAGTCGCAAGGTTCACTTTTCTCGCCTTGTACTGTACATGCATCTGAGCAAGATTGTGCTGTTTCTTTCTGTCATATAATACATGTGTGTAAATGCATAATGGTTGTATTTATTTATTTTGTCATATTTATGTAGCGTAAATTGGAGATGGAGACCCTTTGAGAGCTGTATGCAATGAAATTTCATTTTAATGTATGCTCCTTAGTGTACATTCAAAGTGTACATTCAAACAATAAAGTTATCATTCTATTCCTGTTCCTGTTCCTATTCCACTAGAAACATAGAAACATAGAAACAGCAGAAAAAGACCTCCTGGTCCATCTAGTCTGCCCTTATACTATTTCCTGTATTTTATCTTACAATGGATATATGTTTATCCCAGGCATGTTTAAATTCAGTTACTGTGGATTTACCAACCACGTCTGCTGGAAGTTTGTTCCAAGGATCTACAGTACTACTCTTTCAGTAAAATAATATTTTCTCATGTTGCCTTTGATCTTTCCCCCAACTAACTTCAGATTGTGCCCCCTTGTTCTTCTGTTCACTTTCCTATTAAAAACACTTCCCTCCTGAACCTTATTTAACCCTTTAACATATTTAAATGTTTCGATCATGTCCCCCCTTTTCCTTCTGTCTTCCAGACTATACAGATTGAGTTCAGTAAGTCTTTCCTGATACGTTTTATGCTCAAGACCTTCCGCCATTCTTGTAGCCTGTCTTTGGACCCGTTCAATTTTATCAATATCTTTTTGTAGCTGAGGTCTCCAGAACTGAACACAGTACTCCAAATGTGGTCTCACCAGCGCTCTATATAAGGGGATCACAATCTCCCTCTTCCTGCTTGTTATACCTCTAGCTATGCAGTCAAGCATCCTACTTGCTTTTCCTACCGCCCGACCACACTGCTCACCCATTTTGAGACTGTCCGAAATCACTACCCCTAAATCCTTCTCTTCTGAAATTTTTGCTAACACAGAACTGCCAATGCAATACTCAGATTGAGGATTCCTTTTCCCCAAGTACATTATTTTACATTTGGAAACATTAAACTGCAGTTTCCATTGCTTTGACCATTTATCTAGTAAAGCTAAATCATTTACCATATTACAGACCCCTCCAGGAATATCAACCCTATTGCACACTTTAGAGTCATCGGCAAATAGGCAAACCTTCCCTACCAAACCTTCCCCTATGTCACTCACAAACATATTAAAAAAAATAGGACCCAGAACAGACCCTTGTGGCACACCGCTTGTAACCATTCCATTTTCTATTTTCTATTCTCAGCACCCAGCCTGAAAAAAAACCCCACTGTACTCTCAAACAGTACAAATACTGCTTTACTCACCTTTCCAGACGCAGCCATAGAGTTCCACTCGCAAGCAGACACTCATGACACGGTCTGAACGGGGGTAGAAGCGGACGTACCGCGCAATGATGGGAGGGCCCAGGTCCTTCAACACCACAGCATTGGTGTCCTCATTGCCTGAAATCACCTAAGAGAAAAGGATGAATGAAGAGCGACATGAAATAGGGATTGAACAGGGTCTAACAAGTCAAAATTTGCCTGATCTATTGAAGTAGTTACAGGTAGTCCACGATTTATGACCACAATTGAACCCGAAACCTCCGTTGCTAAGCAAGACACTAGTAAAATGAATTTTGCTCCAAGTTTCAACCATTACTAAGCCTCAGTGGTGCAGTGATTAGAGATCACTGTAAAGCACTGTAAAGCAGTATATACCATATTTTTCGGAATATAAGACACACCTTTTTCCTCCCTAAAAGAGGCTGATAATGTAGCTTTTTTTCAGCCCTAACAAGCTGCTAACGATCGTCCCAGCTATTATCTTGCAGGCTTTTTCCTTGTTTCTCTCTGCGAAGAATGTTTTCCAAGTCTTCGCAGGGGTTTTTTCATTGCTCTAACTTGCTCTGAATAAGTTTCTTTCCAGCCCTAACCAAGTGCTAACAATGTTCCAGGCTCTTACCAGCTTGCAAGCTCTTTCATTATTACTCTCTGCAAAGAATGTTTTCCAAACACTGTCTTTGTTGGGGGGGGGGGTTCATTGCTTTACTTGCGCCATATGTTTCTTTCCAACCCTAACCAGGTGCTAACAATGTTCGCAGCTCTTACCAGCTTGCAAACTCTTTCATTGTTACTCTCTGCAAATAATGTTTTCTAAGCCATTTACAGGTTTTTTTCCTCCCATTGATCTAACTTGCTCCAAATGTTTCTTTCCAGCCCTAACCAGGTGCTAATGATGTTCCCAGCTCTTACTGGCTTGCAAGCTCCTTCATTGTTACTCTCTGCAAAGAATGTTTTCCAAGCCCTAAATCTTTGCAGATTTTTTTTTCATTGCTCTACTTGCTCCGGATATTTCTTTCCAGATGCTAATGATGTTCCCAGCTCTTACTGGTTTGAAAGCTCTTTCATCGTTACTCTGTCCCAATAAGGTGTTTTTTTTTAAAGCCCTAACCCGGGGATAAAATAATGTGCTGAATAGGACCAGACTAAGGATGCTAGCCAGATTAATATCTAGTAAGAAGATTATTTTCTCTATTTTCCTCCTCAAAAACTAAGGTGCTTCTTATACTCCGGTGCATCTTATACTCTGAAAAATACGGTGAATCTAAATGCTAATGCTAATTTCTTGCCACAGTTGTTAAATGAATCACTGCAGTTGTTAAAATAAGTAACATGGTTGTTAACTAAATCTGCCTTCCCTTATTGATTTCGCCTTGTCAGGAGGTTGCAAAACACAATCACATAACTCCGGGAAATTGCAAACGTCAAAAATATGAGCCATTTGCCCAATGTCTGAATTTTGATCATGTGTGTTGTGTTCTGCCCCCAGTTACGAACATAATACACACAATATTTGAATAAACTTAGTTTAATCAATGAACCACTGCTAATAACTAAATTAGCAGTGGAGACCCACACTCAAATCAAAAATTTGCAAAACTTCAGCTGCTAATTAATCTTCTCTAGCAGCTGGAATAAGTTCAAACAGTCTTAACTCAAAGCAATGCAGTTAGTTCTTGCTATCTCATGTAGTTTCCAAAGGCTTGGCAAAATGCACAGGAGTCCTCCTTGATAAGAAATCCAAAGCAAAGAAACAGGGATTCAGAATACAATTCATGACAGATACACAAGAGTAAACTATTGTTTCCTGCAGCCTTTCTGCTGCCTCTACTGTTTATTTATTTATTGTTAGAGTTGAAAGGGACCATGAAGGCCATCGAGTTCAACCCCCTGCCCAAGCAGGAACCCTATAGTACACCAGTCAAGTGGCAGTTCAATCTTCTCTTAAAAATGTCCAGAGTGTTGGAGTTCACAACATCCGCTGGTAGGTTGTTCCATTGGTTGATCGCTCTGACCGTCAGGAAGTTCCTCCTTATCTCCATGTTGAATCTCTCCTTGGTCAGCTTCCAGCCGTTGTTCCTCGTCCGGCCCTCTGGTGCCCTGAAGAATAAAGTGATCCCCTCCTCTCTGTGACATCCCCTCGTATACATGTAGGCTGCTATCATGTCCGCTCTGGCCCTCCTTTTATCTAGGCTATCCATGCCCAGTTCCCTCAGTCTCTCTTCGTAAGTCTTGGTTTCCAATCCCTTAATCATCTTGGTTGCTCTTTTTTGCACCTTCTCCAGAGTTTCAATGTCTCTTTTGAAGAGTGGTGACCAGAACTGAATACAGTACTCCAGGTGTGGTCGAACCAGGACGTAGTAGAGTGGTATTAAGACTTCCCTGGTCTTGGAGTGTATTCTCCTGTTGATGCAGCTTAGGATTCTGTTGGCTTTTTTAGCTGCTGCTGCACATTGTTGGCTCATGTTTAGTTGATTGTCCACCAAGACTCCGAGGTCTCTTTCGCAGTCGCTACTGCTAAGAGGGGTTTCTCCCAGGTTGTATGTGTGTCCAGGGTTTTTTCTGCCTAAGTGAAGGACCTTGCTCTTGTCGATGTTAAACATCATTTTGTTGGTGTGGGCCCACTGTGTTAGTCTGTCTAGGTCTTTCTGTAATTTGAGCCTGTCTTCTAGGGTATTGGCTATCCCCGCCAGCTTGGTGTCATCTGCGAATTTGATCAGTTGCCCTTCTATTCCCTCGTCCAAGTCGTTGATGAAAATGTTGAAGAGCACATGGCCCAGGACTGAACCCTGTGGTACCCCACTGCCTACGTTCTTCCATGTGGATTTGGAACCGCTGAGGACAACTCGTTGGGTGCGGTTGATCCATCTGCATGTGTTGAAGTCTACCCCGCTTTTTTCTAATTTGTTGATTAGGAGATAGTGGTCGACTTTGTCGAAAGCTTTGCTGAAGTCTAATTAGACTAGGGGAGTGGTCCATTAGCCCCCAGTCTTACTCCCGAGGAGGCTAGAATCTAATGGCCCCATGCCTGGGGACACAGATGAGTCTTTAGACTCTTAAGGAAAGCGAGGAGGGTGGAGGCAGTACAAATCTCTGGGGGGAGCTGATTCCAGAAGGCCGGAGCCCCCACAGAAAAGTCTCTTCCCCTAGGACCCGCCAAACGACATTGTTTTGTTGATGGGATTGGAGAAGGCTGACTCTGTGGGACCTAGCCAGTCACTGGGACTCATGCGGCAGGAGGTGGTCCCAGAAATAATCTGGTCTGAAGCCATGTAGGGCTTTATAGGTCATAACCAATATTTTGAATTGTGTCCAGAAACCAATCAGCAGCCAATGTTGGAGAAGTCCATGCATCTTAAAGGTGCCAAGGTTGAGAAACAATGGATTAGACACAGTTGCATTTTCCACAAAATGACCCGTTTCCCATGTCATCCCACCTTAGAGAAGAAGTTATAAGGCTCCTTGTTTACCTCATTGCCCCACCGGTCCCGCCAAGGCATCCAGTGATGGCCATCCCGCTTGTAATGGAGCCGATAAGACCGAGCAAATTCCTTGCCGTGGCCACCTGCGTGGCGTCCTTGTGTCCCCACCAAAGTCAGGAAATGCAGCCGGCGCAGGTCTATCTCCAGGTACTCTGCATCGTTGGGATAGACGGGTCCTGCAGGGCACCAGGCTCCATCGCCCTCACTCAGGCCCAGCCTGGACAACAAGAAGGGAGATGTGAGATACTTTGTTTATTTATTTATTTGATTGGACTAATATGCCGCCCCTTTCCGAGGACTCTGAGAGGATAAGTCATTTGGACGGCCCGTATTTATTCGTTTTTATCCTACTTTAATTACCTGAGTCCCTCGGGAATGGGCAGCATACAAGTTTAATTAATAAATACATTTAATTAATACATTACTTTTGGAAATACAGTGGTACCTCTACCTAAGAACGCCTCTACTTACGAACTTTTCTAGATAAGAACCAAAAAAATTTTTGCCTGTTCTCAAGAACCATTTTCCACTTACAAACCCGAGCCTCCGAAACTGTAACTGGAAAACAGGGAGAAGCCTCTGTGGGGCCTCTCTAGGAATCTCCTGGGAGTAAACAGGGCTGGAAAAGGCAGGGAGAAGTCTCCGTAAGACCGCTCTAGGAATCTCATGGGAGGAAACAGGGCTGGAAAAGGTGGAGAGAAGCCTCTATGTGGCCTCTCTAGGAATCTCCCTGGGAGGAAACAGGGCCGGAAAAGGTGGGGAGAAGCCTCTGTGGGGCCTCTCTAGGAATCTCCTGGGAGGAAACAGGGCCGGAAAAGGTGGGGAGAAACCTCCGTGGGGCCTCTCTAGGAATCTCCTGGGAGGAAACGGGGCTGGAAAATGCGGGGAGGAGCCTCCATGGGGCCTCTCTAGGAATGGTAGGAAACAGGTCCTCCACCCTCCCTGTGGTTTCTCCAATCGCACACATTATTTGCTTTTACATTGATTCCTATGGGAAAAATTGCTTCTTCTTACAAACTTTTCTACTTAAGAACCTGATCACGGAACGAATTAAATTCGTAAGTAGAGGTACCATTGTACCTCAAAGGCAGCAAAAATACAGAGTATTTATTCCTCCTCCTGTTTACCCCAGGGGTGAAATTCAGCAGGTTCTGACAGGTTCTGGAGAACCAGTTATGGAAATTTTGAGTAGCTCGGAGAACCAGCAAATACAACCTCTGGCTGTATTTTGCAACATCCTTCCCCCAGCACTGGAGAGGGAATGGATATTTAGCAATAAGGGTATTATTTGATTTTGTATTTGGGGTGGTTCTTCTGTTAGCCACCAGAGTGATTGTGATTGAATTGGGCAGTCAGGTAGGCAATAGCGATAGCATTTAGATTTATATACCACTTCACAGTGCTTTTACAGTCCTCTTTAAGTGGTTTTACAGAATCAGCCTATTGCCCCCAACAATCCGGCTCCTCATTTTACCCACCTCGGAAGGATGGACGTCTGAGTCAACCTTGAGCCGGTGGTGAGATCTGAACTGCTGAACTACAGCTAGCAGTTAGCTGAAGTAGCCTGCAGTGCTGCACCCTAACCACTGTGCCACTACAGCTCTTATATATATACTTTTCAAACAAACAAACAAACATAAATAAATAAATAAGTAAATAAATAAATAAAATACACAAATAAATAAAATTTCTGTAATTTTCATAGAAACATAGAAGACTGACGGCAGAAAAAGACCTCATGGTCCATCTAGTCTGCCATTATACTATTTCCTGCATTCTATCTTAGGATGGATATATGTTTATCCCAGGCATGTTTAAATTCAGTTACTGTGGATTTACCAACCACGTCTGCTGGAAGTTTGTTCCAAGGATCTACTACTCTTTCAGTAAAATAATATTTTCTCATTTTGCTTTTGATCTTTCCCAATTAATTTTAGATTGTATCCCCTTGTTCTTGTGTTCTCTTTCCTATTAAAAACACTTCCCTCCTGAACCTTATTTAACCCTTTGACATATTTAAATGTTTCGATCATGTCCCCCCTTTTCCTTCTGTCCTCCAGACTACAGTGATCCCCCGTTTATTGCGTCCCCAACCATTGCGAACAGGGTACTTCGCGATTTTTCAACCCGGAAGTCAAAATACCATCTACGCATGCGTGCGTTTTTTTCTATGGGCACGCATGCGTAGATGGCAACCGGGAGATCAGCTGCTGGGTGGCTTTCCTGGGTCTTCCCCCTCTTGCTGGCGTCAGCGAGGAGTTTCCCCACCGCCCACGCAAACTCCTCGCTGCCGCCCGCCCTTCGCCCGCCCACGCCGTTCATTCTCGCCGCTTTCGAGCTGAGTCCTGAAGCGAATTCGCTCCCGGACTCAGCTCGAAAGCGCCGAGAGACAGCGCCAAGGAACGGCCTGTCCACGCTGTCTCTCGGCGCTTTCGAGCTGAGTCCGGGAGCGAGTTCGCTCCCGGACTCAGCTCGAAAGCGCCGAGAGACAGCGCCAAGGAACGGGCCTGTCCACGCTGTCTCTCGGCGCTTTCGAGCTGAGTCCGGGAGCGAGTTCGCTCCCGGACTCAGCTCGAAAGCGCCGAGAGACAGCGCCAAGGAACGGGCCTGTCCACGCTGTCTCTCGGCGCTTTCGAGCTGAGTCCGGGAGCCAGTTCGCTCCCGGACTCAGCTCGAAAGCGCCGAGAGACAGCGCCAAGGAACGGGCCTGTCCACGCTGTCTCTCGGCGCTTTCGAGCTGAGTCCTGAAGCGAGTTCGCTCCCCGACTCAGCTCGAAAGCGCCGAGAGACAGCGCCAAGGAACGGGCCTGTCCACGCTGTCTCTCGGCGCTTTCGAGCTGAGTCCGGGAGCGAGTTCGCTCCCGGACTCAGCTCGAAAGCGCCGAGAGACAGCGCCAAGGAACGGGCCTGTCCACGCTGTCTCTCGGCGCTTTCGAGCTGAGTCCGGGAGCGAGTTCGCTCCCGGACTCAGCTCGAAAGCGCCGAGAGACAGCGCCAAGGAACGGGCCTGTCCACGCTGTCTCTCGGCGCTTTCGAGCTGAGTCCGGGAGCGAGTTCGCTCCCGGACTCAGCTCGAAAGCGCCGAGAGACAGCGCCAAGGAACGGGCCTGTCCACGCTGTCTCTCGGCGCTTTCGAGCTGAGTCCGGGAGCGAGTTCGCTCCCGGACTCAGCTCGAAAGCGCCGAGAGACAGCGCCAAGGAACGGGCCTGTCCACGCTGTCTCTCGGCGCTTTCGAGCTGAGTCCGGGAGCGAGTTCGCTCCCGGACTCAGCTCGAAAGCGCCGAGAGACAGCGCCAAGGAACGGGCCTGTCCACGCTGTCTCTCGGCGCTTTCGAGCTGAGTCCGGGAGCGAGTTCGCTCCCGGACTCAGCTCGAAAGCGCCGAGAGACAGCGCCCCCCGGACCCCCAACCCGGGTTTGGGGGGCTGCTAGGAAGCCCCCCATGCCGGCGGCAAACAGCCGCGCCGCCCCCAATCTTCGGCTCCTCGCTAGCGCTGTGGGAGTAAAAACACCATCTGCACATGCGCAGATGGTGTTTTTACTTCCGCATCGCTACTTCGCGAAAACCCGCTCGTTGCGGGGGCTCCTGGAACGGAACCCTCGCAACGAGCGGGGGATCACTGTATATAGATTGAGTTCATTAACTCTTTCCTGATATGTTTTATGCTTAAGACCTTCCACCATATTTGTAGCCCATCTTTGGACCCGTTCAATTTTGTCATTATCTTTTTGTAGGTGAGGTCTCCAGAACTGAACACAGCATTCCAAATGTGGTCTCACCAGCGCTCTCTACAGTGGGATCATAATCTCCCACAATCTGTAATTTTCATCATTGTGTCTACAATGATCTACAAATAGATGTACTAACATTCCTGTGGACTGCTATGGATATTGTTGACATTAACTAGTTCTCCCCAATCTGCATATCTGATAGATCACTGATTCAAAAAAAGAAAGCTATGTTGGTTCCTTGTCATGTCAAGGAACACCGTGGTTTTCCTTTACAAATTGATTTGCACAACAGATACTTTAAGACACTTTTGAGTTTCATAAACAAAAACTAGTCTGGCCTAGAAACTGTACATCAGAAACCATAGGACTTCTACCCAGTTATTAATGTCTATCAATGCAAGAAAACAGGTTACAAAAGCAGGTAAGTACCTTAGGAGTCATTCAACTACAGATATTTTAATGTTTTAAATGAAAATAAGGGCCCAGTTTCTAATCCTTAAGATACAGTACATTTGAAGAGATGTACATGCTGAAGGGGAATTTCCAGAACTTTGTTCTTAACGGATAGAGTTGGGGAAATTATGCATTGATAAAAAAAATATGTGAGTCGATTACATCATGCAAATGAAACAGAGGATACCTTCCTCACCTGCTGTGTTTTGCTGCTGTTGAATCATGCCACGAACTTGAGGCTGAGAGAGCTTCATCGGGAATGGTGCGATCCTGCATGCCAAGCGCATACCTACACTTAGCTGTTGAAGGGGAAAAACATGAAAGGCTGAAATGTGTTCAGTTCTGGAGACCTCACCTACAAAAAGATATTGACAAAATTGAACCGGTCCAAAGACGGGCTACAAGAATGGTGGAAGGTCTTAAGCATAAAACGTATCAGCAAAGACTTAATGAACTCAGTTTGTATAGTCTGGAGGACAGAAGGAAAAGGGGGGACATGATAGAAACATTTAAATATGTTAAAGGGTTAAATAGGGTTCAGGAGGGAAGTGTTTTTAATAGGAAAGTGAACACAAGAACAAGGGGACACAATCTGAAGTTAGTTGGGGGAAAGATCAAAGGCAACATGAGAAAGTATTATTTTACTGAAAGAGTAGTAGATCCTTGGAACAAACTTCCAGCAGACGTGGTTGGTAAATCCACAGTAACCGAATTTAAACATGCCTGGGATAAACATATATCCATTGTAAGATAAAATACAGGAAATAGTAAAAGGGCAGACTAGATGGACCATGGGGTCTTTTTCTGCCGTCAGTCTTCTATGTTTCTATGTTTCTAAAAATACACTCTGTTAATGAATGCAGTCCCCAGGTAAAGCCCTACGGATGATCCTTGATTGACAGCCACAATTTCTGTTGCTAAGCAAGGTGGTTGTTAAGCATAGAAACATAGAAGACTGACAGCAGAAAAAGACCTCATAGTCCATCTAGTCTGCCCTTATACTACTTCCTGCATTTTATCTTAGGATGGATATATGTTTATCCCAGGCGTGTTTAAATTCAGTTACTGTGGATTTACCAACCAGGTCTGCTGGAAGTTTGTTCCAAGCATCTACTACTCTTTCAGTAAAATAATATTTTCTCACGTTGCTTCTGATCTTTCCCCCAACTGACCTCAGATTATGCCCCCTTTTTCTTTCCTATTTAAAAAGTTGGGTTTGCTTGTTTGGAAGCCAGCTAGCATGGTTCGAAATGGCAACCACTTGACTCCAGCATGCTGCAACCCCTATAAATATTGTTGCCAAGTATTCACATTTTTATCGCATGACTTGCCTTTCGTAAAACCCACCTCTGCCGTCAGGCACGGGGGAACTGAGACATCTCCCCCCCTTGCCTATGTAGCTGTATGTATGATATGTTTGTGTGTATGTTTTATATCTACAAAAACACACACACACACACACACACACACACACACACACACATATATATATATATATATATATATATATATATATATATATTTGTTTTCATAGATTTTCACGGGTAGGCAGCTTAGGTCTCGCAGTCACGCCTAATCTACAACCATTAACTAATCAGCATACCTCAGCTACATCAACGACCCCAGTTGTTACCCCACTGACTCACCAGGAAGTTTCTACACAGCAGGCAATTGCTGAGCCATCAAACCACACCCAGCCACCAGTATTTATAGAAGGAAGGCAGCTCAGGTCTCGCAGTGTTCGCCTGCGGGTTTCTTCCCGTGTAGGATTTGGAAATTTCTGGCGACGTTTCGATGAGGTCCCACTCATCATCTTCAGGCTGGTGTTTCTGTCCTTTTTCTAAGGCAAATACTGCGAGACCTGAGCTGCCTTCCTTCTATAAATACTGGTGGCTGGGTGTGGTTTGATGGCTCAGCAATTGCCTGCTGTGTAGAAACTTCCTGGTGAGTCAGTGGGGGTAACATCTGGGGTCGTTGATGTAGCTGAAGTATGCTGATTAGTTAATGGTTGTTGATTAGGCGTGATATCCTGAGTAGTTGGAGCTTGCAGGCTACTTGATTGTTTTGCAATATGTGTTCTGAGTCTAGTTTCTGTTTTTATGGCTGGGTTACGTTTGAGGGCTGGTTTCCACATGTCTGGTAGGCAGGAGGTATCATCCCGCTTATTCATATTTTGGGGATGTTTTTCTATCTCGATGGCTTCCATGATTATTCTTTTGCTGTAGTGTTCTGCTTTGGAAATTAATTTAGTACTGTCAAAATCAATGTCATGTCCTGTAGTTTTGAAGTGTTGGAAAAGGGAGGAGGTTTTTTCTTTTTTCCTTAATGCATTCTTATGTTCTGCAATATTGGACAAACTAACAGGAGAGTAAATGCACGTGTTGCAGAACATAAGAATGCATTAAGTGCCCATGCCCATAATTCAATGCCTGTGGAGGGCGAAAATTGCCACCCTTGCCCCCCCCCCCCATCCCAGAGGCCCTCTGGATGCCAGAAACAGCCCATTTTCAACTTCTGGTGGGCCTGTTTTTCATCCTTCCCAGGCTCGAGAGGCTTCCCATCTCCCTGGAGGCCCTCCAGAAGCCGAAAATGCCCTCCCAGAGCCTCTGTGTGAACCAAAAATCAGCTGGCCAGTATGCACATACATGCTAGAGCTGAGCTAGGGCAACAGCTCACGTGCCGGCAGATATGGTTCCGTGTGCCTCCTGTGGCACCAATGTCATAGGTTCTCCAACACTGGTATGTTTTGTCGGGCTCTCTGGAAGGCTCCTCCCGAAAATTCACAGGTACAAATTTCAGACACACACACATTTGAAAATTCAAAACAATGTTCTTTATAATGGAAATTCACTTAAACCAAGCCCTCTGTTGGTATAGCAAAGAGCACTCCTCTCCAAACAAACTGGTAATTTGTACAAGTCCCTTATCAGTTCTGTGATACTTAGCTTGCAGCTGTGAGGCAATTCACAGTCCTTCTTTCACAAAGTGACACACACTTTGCTCTGGTTTAGTTTCAAAGCAGGGAAAAATCAGCACACAAAGGTCAAAGTCAGCAAAGCAGGCACGAAACACAAGGATCAGATAATCCTCCACAATGGCCAAACCCACAGGCTGCTGTTTATAGCAGCTTCACTAATTACCACAGCCCCACCCAACCACAGGTGGCCTCATTTTCTTTGATAATAATCTCTCAGTTTTTGTTGCCTATGCATCGCTCTCCGCATGTGTGGCTGTATCATTAACTCTTGTTCCAAATCCAAGGAGGAGCTAGATAATTGATCTCCTTCTGAGCTGTCTGCCACACTCTCCTCCTCCCTGTCACTCATGTCTTCTTGGTCAGAGGAGCCTTCATCAGCAGATTCCACCGGGGGGGCAAAACAGGCCTGCAGCATGTGGATGTCTCCCCCACATCCACAGTCCTTGGGGCAGGAGCTGGGCCAGAGCTAACCACAACACTGGTATAGGGTTTCCTGCCTGAGCAGGAGGTTGGACTAGAAGACCTCCAAGGTCCCTTCCAACTCTGTTACTCTGTCCTGCTTATAACAGGGTATAAAGCCAAAAAAATATTACCAAGAGGCATTTCTCAATAAATCTTGGACTAAGATGTTGCCAAGGTTGAAAAATGTCCCAGGTCTTTCACAGCCACAATTGATACAACCATTTCAGCTGTTAAGCAAGGTAACTTATCAAGTGAGTCCTCGAGTCGCAAACACGACTGAGCCCAAAATTTCTGCTGCTAAGTGAAACAGTTTTGCTCCACTTTTTCCTGTAAATTTGTAAGATGGTGGTTAAGAGAAATTAATTTCCCCATGTCAGAAGGTCGCAGACTGCACTGCCACTGTCATAAATATGAATATGAAACGTCTGAATTTTGATCACGTTCAAAGAGAATCTAGGCGGGACATTTGTTTGGCAATGTATTAATCACATCCATGTACCAAGCACAGAGTCAGATGGAGTCACCTGAACTGGTTCCATTCAAAGATTCTCATGTTTCTATATTTTCCACTAGGAGGCGCTCTAACTTTACAAACAAGAAGGGGGGGGTCACCAATTGAGTGAGTTTCAACAGAAACTTTGAATCGAAACTGCAAGGGAACAATATCCAAAAGATAATTTAATCGATTCATTAAACAACAACATGATTCTCAGAACATAAATTGGATTCTTTCAAGTTTCCCCTCCTGTATCAAATGCTGGAAGCTTTTTGGAATTCAGCTCAACAGGTAAATTGAAAAACACCTGAGGAAATAGAAACATAGAAACATAGAAGACTGACGGCAGAAAAAGACCTCATGATCCATCTAGTCTGCCCTTATACTATTTTTTGAATTTTATCTTAGGATGCATATATGTTTATCCCAGGCATGTTTAAATTCAGTTACTGTGGATTTACCAACCACGTCTGCTGGAAGTTTGTTCCAAGGATCTACTACTCTTTCAGTAAAATACTGGAAGTTCATTTTTGAAATTCTGATAGGCCAATTGGGCCCATTTTTCCCCCTCGTCAGAGTCCGGAGGCTTCATTGAAGCCTGCATATATGTACATGAGGGAGAGTAGGGGGAAGGGTTGTGCACACATGTGTAGGGGGAGGACATTGCATTATGGGTGTGGCCACATATGTGTGCAATGTTGCGCACGCACATCCCCTTTTGGCACCCGAGCAAAAAAAGGTTCACCAATTACTGTCCTACACACCAATGATGGTGAACCTTTTTTGGTTCACATGCCTAAACGGTGTGTGTACATGTGCTAGCATGTGTGCACGTGCTCATACCCATTCCCTCCCCACACACACATGCGGATCCTCTCACGCTGCACATGCGCACAACCTCCTCCCATCTCCCTCACATGCGCACAGGCCTCACTGAAGCCTGCGACAATGAAAAAACGGCCAAGCAGGCAAAGCGGAAGTTCATTTTCCGAACTTCCAGTTTGCCCATTGGGCTGTTTTTCACACTCTGGGAATTCAGGAAGCTTCCCTGAAGCCTCCAAAGGTCAAAACAGCTTTCTCTCTGGAAGGCTGAAAATTAGCTGGCCATGCACCCTGGAACTGTCATAGAAACATAGAAGATTGACGGCAGAAAAAGACCTCATAGTCCATCTAGTCTGCCCTTATATTATTTCCTGTATTTTATCTTAGGATGGATATATGTTTATCCCAGGCATGTTTAAATTCAGTTACTGTGGATTTACCAACCACGTCTGCTGGAAGTTTGTTCCAAAAATCTACTACTCTTTCAGTAAAATAATATTTTCTCACGTTGCTTTTGATCTTTCCCCCAACTAACCTCAGATTGTGTCTCCTTGTTCTTGTGTTCACTTTCCTATTAAAAACACTTCCCTCCTGGACCTTATTTAACCCTTTGACATATTTAAATGTTTCGATCATGTCCCCCCTTTTCCTTCTGCCCTCCAGACTATACAGATTGAATTCATTAAGTCTTTCCTGATACGTTTTATGCTTAGAATACTCGCCATTCACAATAACTCTCTGACGTCTACGCTTCAGCCAGCTGCAAATCCACTGAACTATCCAGGGATTAAGTCCAATCTTCACTAATTTATCTATCAGCTCATAGAGCAGTGCCTTGCATGCTCTCCAATGTGGCTACAAGTGCCACTTGTGGCACAGTGCCATAGGTTTGCCATCATGGCCCAACCCCATTTCGGACAAGTAGCCATCCAGTTTCAAAAGACTCTAATGATGAAGCACCCACAACTTCTGACCGCAAGCTCTTCCACTAATTAATTTTCCTCACTGTTCGAAAGTTATCTTCTTTGTCTTAGGCTGCTTGATTACTTGGCCTACAGAGACCTCTAAGGTTGGAAAGAGGCCTCTCCGTTCTCTTCTCCTGCAGTGGTCCACATGTGATTATTATTATTATTATTATTATTATTATTATTATTATTATTATTATTATTATTATATTTAGATTTGTATGCCGCCCCTTTCCGTAGACTCGGGGCGGCTCACAACATAATAAAACCATTCATAACAAATCTAATAATTTACAATTTAAAATTTAAAGTAGTTCAGAAAACCCCATTTTTAAGCAGACATACCTACAAACATACCATACATAAATTATATAGGCCCAGGGGAGATATCTCAATTCCCCCATGCCTGACGACAAAGGTGGGTTTTGAGGAGTTTACAAAAGGCAAGGAGGGTAGGGGCAGTTCTAATCTCTGGGGGGAGCTGGTTCCAGAGAGTCGGGGCCACCACAGAGAAGGCTCTTCCCCTGGGGCCCGCCAACTGACATTGTTTAGTTGACGGGACCCGGAGAAGGCCGACTCTGTGGGATCTAATCGGTCACTGGGATTCGTGCAGCAGAAGACGGTCTCGGAGATATTCTGGTCCGATGCCATGAAGGGCTTTATAGGTCTGCCACTTTATAGATGCTCTGCCACTATATGTCAGCCTGAGAAAATAACAGCCGGGGAGGGGGGGAAATCTCTGGAGGAATGAGAAATATTCCAGGCAGGAGCAGCTCTGGATTGAGATCAACTGGCCACTTTGTTTCCACTTGACACATCAGGCCACAACAACACTCAGTGTGTCCCATGGAATGTTTATGGGAAAGCAAACACCAGGCGAGGGTTCCTACTTAACACCAGCGATGGGCTACGAGCCACAACGCTAAATTGCGCTCGCTGCTGCAGCTCGTAAATTCTTGCAGGACCAGCACGATTTTGCTGCTACACCTGTGGAGGTAGCAAAATCGCACCCGGAGCCGCAGGTAAAACCTCGACGAAACACAGGCGCAATTTAGTATTTAATATTAGATTTAATATTAGATTTGTGCCATTATAATACTGTTTTTATCGTTGTGAGCCGCCCCGAGTCTTCGGAGAGGGGCGGCATACAAATCTAATAAATAATAATAATTATTATTATTATTATTATTATTATTATTATTATTATTATTATTATTATCGTTCCAGCTCATAGCCCATCGCTGCTTAACACCACTACCGGTGCGCTCTGTGCACAACCCTGGGTGACTCTCGGACATGTTCATGCGTCCAACCAAGATCTTGCTCCTGTGCACGTGCAGGAAGCAAAATCTCATGAGAGGACGCACATGTTTGTGTTGTGGTTGGCTCTGGCCCAGCTCCTGCCCCAGGAAATGTGGAGGTGGATGCAGGGGAAACTTCAACATGTCATAGGCCTGTTTTATTAACGACAGAGTCAGGTACTGCAGTTTCCTCGGACGAAGAAGAAGGTGGGAGTGACTTGGAAGAGGGGGGCTTGGCACACAGCCCAGGAAGCCAATCTCCATTATCTTCAGTCGATTCGGATGCAGAAGTCTTGGACTAACGCAGGCGCAGAGTTATGCGTAGAAGAGACCAATTGAGGACATATTAAAATTGACAAAATTGAACGGGTCCAAAGATGGGCTACAAGAATGGTGGAAGGTCTTAAGCATAAAACGTATCAGGAAAGACTTAATGAACTCAATCTGTATAGTCTGGAGGACAGAAGGAAAAGGGGGGACATAATCGAAACATTTAAATATATTAAAGGGTTAAATAAGGTCCAGGAGGGAAGTGTTTTTAATAGGAAAGTGAACACAAGAACAAGGGTACACAATCTGAAGTTAGTTGGGGGAAAGATCAAAAGCAACATGAGAAAATATTATTTTACTGAAAGTGTAGTAGATCCTTGGAATAAACTTCCAACAGACGTGGTAGATAAATCCACAGTAACTGAATTTAAACATGCCTGGGATAAACATATATCCATCCTAAGATAAAATACGGAAAATAGTATAAGGGCAGACTAGATGGACCATGAGGTCTTTTTCTGCCGTCAGACTTCTATGTTTCTATGTTTCTATGTTTCTACAAGAGATAAGAGAGGCCACCTGTGTTTGGGTGGGGCTCCAGCAATTAGTGCTGCTGATATAAATAGCAGTGTGTGGGTTTGGCCATTGTGGAAGATTATCTGATCGTTGTTCTTCAGGACTGTGCCTTGCTGTTCCCGGACTTTGTTGATTTTTCACAACTTTGAAACCAAAGCAGAGCAAAGTGTGTGTGTGTTTCACTTTGTGGAAGAAGAAGGGCTGTGATGTTTCTTCATAGCTGCAAGGTAAGTACTTAAGGACTGATTAAGGGGATTGTACAGACTACCAGGTTGTTTTGGGACGAGTGCTCTTTGCAATACAAAAAGAGTGCTTAGTTACTGAAATAGTAGATCCTTGGAACAAACTTCCAGCAGACGTGGTTGGTAAATCCACAGTAACTGAATTTAAACATGCCTGGGATAAACATATATCCATTGTAAGATAAAATACAGGAAATAGTATAAGGGCAGACTAGATGGACCATGAGGTCTTTTTCTGCCGCCAGTCTTCTATGTTTCTAGTTTGTTTTGAATTTTGTGATATAGAACATTGTTTTGAATTTTCAAACGTGTGTGTGTCTGAAATATGTACCCTTGAATTTTCAGGAGGCTCATACCAGAGAGCCCGGCAGAACACGTTTGTGTGACATTTCGGCAATTTTTTTTGCTTCTGCACATTCTGTACATGCCAAAAATCGCCAAAATATCATACACGCTCATTGGTCCCCTCACAAGATTTTGCCTCCTGCTCAGATGCGCGTATGTGCCTGCCGGAGCTGTGGAAATGTGCACACAGCTCCATTTTAGCTACTGGAGCTATGGTGTGGCCTGCTACTGGCAAACACCGCAATTGGCACTTTGTTTCCTTTTCCCTTCATGAGACTTTAACCCTGCTCCTATGCTCGGGCCTATATGACCCGAAATGAAATTTGAGACTCTGTAGATTATTTGTCATGAGGGTCTGAAACTTGTGATTAATTGACTTTTCCTCATTTGAGGGGCTCTTACTATGAGTGTGAGGGTTTTTTTCCGTTTTGCTTACTTTTTGCTACACGCTGATTGTTACATTTTGTTACACCCAAAACAGTACAAGTATAGAGTCTTTGCTCACAATCACTCATGCCCTCATCACCTCGAGGTTCAACTACTGCAACGCTCTCTACATGGGGCTACCTCTGAAAAGTGTTTGGAAACTTCAGATCGTGCAGAATGCGGCCACAAGAGCTATCATGGCCTTTCCCAGATATGTCTATGTTTCATCAACACTTCACGGCTTGCACTGGCTGCCGATCAGTTTCCGATCACAATTCAAAGTGTTGGTAATGACCTATAAAGCCCTACATGGCAGCGGACCAGAATACCTACTAGACCGCCTTCTGCCACACGAATCCCAGCGGCTGATTAGGTCCCACTGAATTGGCCTTCTCCAGGTACCATTGACAAAACAATGCCGTCTGGTGGGACCCAGGATAAGAGCCTTCTCTATGGCAGCCCCGGTCCTCTGGAATCAACTCCCCCCAGAGATTCGAACTGCCCCTACCCTCCTCGCCTTCCGTAAAATGTTGAAGACTCACCTTTGCCACCAGGTGTGGAGGGATTAATCTCCCCCCCTCCTTTTTTCGTTGACCTTTATTATGTTTATGTTCAGTCGGACTGAGTGTGTATGATTGTGTAGCAGATAGGTTTTTTATAACAATGTATTTTTAAATTAGTTTTTTAAATTTTTTAACATTAGATTTGTATTTATAGAAACATAGAAGACTGACGGCAGAAAAAGACCTCATGGTCCATCTAGTCTGCCCTTATACTATTTCCTGTATTTCATCTTACAATGGATATATGTTTATCCCAGGCATGTTTAAATTCAGTTACGGTGGATTTACCAACCACGTCTGCTGGAAGTTTGTTCCAAGGATCTACTCTTTCAGTAAAATAATATATTGTATTGCTGTTATGTTGTCTTTGGAGAGGGGCGGCATACAAATCTAATAAATTATTATTATTATTATTATTATTATTATTATTATTATTGGAAGTAATAATACTGAAATACTGAAAAGATAAGTTGTTGTTGTTGGGGTACTTGGGCATATGTTTAAGTGCTGCTTCTGTACTTCATTGTGTAGCTGAATTTCATATATAAAATTTAAAGAAACCTACTGTCCACAGAAGGCCATAAAATATTATTATTATTATTGCTGTTGTTTTTGTAAATGCGAACACAACAGCAAGGTTAATGAGCTGGAGGTTGTCTTCGAGAGGCCTCTAAAATATTCCCTCACGGAATACTCCAAGGAGGGAACGGCCCATTCCACAAGGCTTCTGGAACATTCAGAAGGGTGACCTGTTCCAAGGTCAGACTGTTCCGTGACAGAATGTTCTGAACATTCCTGGGGTCTCTTATCCGAGCATTGATCCTATCAGTCTACCTCAGCCTTCAGCAAGGATGTTGCTTCAGTTGTCTCCAGGCTTAGCCTTCGCACTACACACCCTCTTCAGTTGTCTCCTTCTTAACCTTCTGAGAGGGGGAGGAGGCTTTGTGGTATCCAAAGCAGAATATCCAGATTCGGTCACACTTTTGTTTCCTATAACATCAACCTTGTAAAAGCACTATGAAGTGTTTCATAATAATAATAATAATAATAATAATAATAATAATAATAATAATAATAATAATAATAATGATGATGTCAATAATGTCAAAACCAGAATTGAAAAATCAACAGACGATCCAAAGTGCAGACTCTGTAAAGAAACAGATGAAACAATCGATCACATACTCAGCTGCTGCAAAAAGATCGCACAGACTGACTACAAGCATAGACATGATGCTGTGGCACAGATGATCCACTGGAACTTGTGCCGGGACTACCATTTACCAGTGGCAAAGAACTGGAGGGATTATAAGCCCAAAAAAGTGGTCGAAAATGAGCAAGCAAAACTACTGTGGGACTTCCGACTTCAGACTGACCGAATTCTGAAGCATAACACACCAGACATTGTGATCGTGGAGAAAAAGAAAGTATGGATCATTGACATCGCAATCCCAGGAGACAGCAGAATTGAGGAGAAGCAGCTAGAGAAATTAGTGAAATACGAAGATCTAAAAATCGAGATGCAACGACTCTGGCATAAGCCAGTGAAAGTGGTCCCAGTGGTACTTGGCACGCTAGGCGCAGTGCCAAAGGATTTCAGCGGACATTTGAAAACCATCGGAATTGACAAAATCTCCATCTGTCAATTGCAAAAGGCCACTTTACTGGGATCGGCAAACATAATTCGCCGCTACATCACGCAGTCCTAGGTGCTTGGGAAGCGCCCGGCTGGTGATGAAATACGAAATCCAGCATAGTAATCTCGTTTGCTGTGTTGTATTGACATAACAACAACAACAACAACAATAATAATAATAATAATAATATATTAGATTTGTATGCCGCCCCTCTCCAAAGACTCAGGGCAACTCACAACATAACAGTAATACAATATAAATACAAATCTAATATTAAAAATTTAAAAACTAATTTAAAATACATTGTTATAAAAACTTATCTGCTACACAATCATACACACTCCATCCAACTGAACATAAACATAATAGAGGTCAAGAGAAAAAGAGGGGGGGATTAATCCCCCCCACGCCTGGTGGCAGAGGTGAGTCTTCAACATTTTGTGGAAGAGGAGGGTGAGGCCAGTTCGAATTTCTGGGGGGAGTTGATTCCAGAGGGCCGGGGCCGCCACAGAGAAGGCTCTTTCCCTGGGACCAACCAGTCAACATTGTTTAGTCAACGGGACCCGAAGAAGGCCAACTCTGTGGGACCTCATCGGCTGCTGGGATTTGTGCAGCAGAAGACGGTCAGAGTTGAACCCTGATGCCAGCCAGGTGTTTTGAACCTCTGCCCTTTTAGGTTTAGGTTTAGGTTTATTGGATTTATATGCCGCCCCTCTCCGCAAACTCGGGGCGGCTCACAACAATAATAAAAAACAGTACAGTACACAATACTAAATCCAATGCCCACCCATCCAGTTCCAATTTAAATTAATAATCTCATAAAAAACAGTATACAGTGAACCCTCGATCATCGCGAGGGTTCCGTTCCAGGACCCTACGCGATGATCGATTTTTAGCGAAGTAGCGGTGCGGAAGTAAAAACACCATCTGCGCTTGCGCAGATGGTGTTTTTGCTTCCACTGCCGCCCGCCCTTCGCCCGCCCACCCCGTTGCTCGCGCCCGCCCACCCCATTGCTCACGCTGTTGCTGGGGCCGCTTCCCAGCTGGGGAGCCGAGCTAGGGAGTCCCGCCCGCCCGCGCGTTGCTGGGGAAAGCGCGCGCGCTTGGGGAATCCCTAGCTCCGCTCCCCAGCTGGGAAGCGGAGCTAGGGATTCCCCAAGCGTGCGCGCTTTCCCCAGCAACGCGCGCGCGGTCGGGACTCCCTAGCTCGGCTCCCCAGCTGGGGAGCGGAGCTGCGATGTCCCCAAGCGCGCGGGCACCGCCCGCCCGCCCACGCTGTTGCTGGGGCCGCTTCCCAGCTGGGGAGCCGAGCTAGGGAGTCCGGACCGCGCGCGCGTTGCTGGGGAAAGCGCGCGCGCTTGGGGAATCCCTAGCTCCGCTCCCCAGCTGGGAAGCGGAGCTAGGGATTCCCCAAGCGCGCGCGCTTTCCCCAGCAACGCGCGCGCGGTCGGGACTCCCTAGCTCGGCTCCCCAGCTGGGGAGCGAGCTGCGATGTCCCCAAGCGCGCGGGCACCGCCCGCCCGCCCACGCTGTTGCTGGGGCCGCTTCCCAGCTGGGGAGCCGAGCTAGGGAGTCCGGACCGCGCGCGCGTTGCTGGGGAAAGCGCGCGCGCTTGGGGAATCCCTAGCTCCGCTCCCCAGCTGGGAAGCGGAGCTAGGGATTCCCCAAGCGCGCGCGCTTTCCCCAGCAACGCGCGCGCGGTCGGGACTCCCTAGCTCGGCTCCCCAGCTGGGGAGCGAGCTGCGATGTCCCCAAGCGCGCGGGCACCGCCCGCCCGCCCACGCTGTTGCTGGGGCCGCTTCCCAGCTGGGGAGCCGAGCTAGGGAGTCCGGACCGCGCGCGCGTTGCTGGGGAAAGCGCGCGCGCTTGGGGAATCCCTAGCTCCGCTCCCCAGCTGGGAAGCGGAGCTAGGGATTCCCCAAGCGCGCGCGCTTTCCCCAGCAACGCGCGCGCGGTCCGGACTCCCTAGCTCGGCTCCCCAGCTGGGGAGCGAGCTGCGATGTCCCCAAGCGCGCGGGCACCGCCCGCCCGCCCACGCTGTTGCTGGGGCCGCTTCCCAGCTGGGGAGCCGAGCTGGGGTGTCCCCGCACGTGCCGCCCGCCCGCCCACGCCGTTGCTCGCGCCGCCGCTGGGGTCTTACGGGGGCAAGAGGGGGAAGACCCAGGGAAGCCTCTGCCCGGCGGGGAAACTCCACCATCTACGCATGCGTGGAAGGGCACGCATGCGCAGATGGTGGAGTTTACTTCCGGGTTGAAAACTCGCGAAATAGCCCTTTCGCGATCCTTGAGGACGCGAAACTCGAGGGTTCACTGTATATAAAAAACAGGCACACAGTCAATCAATCAACAAAACAACATGGGCAAGGGGGAGGTGTTTTAGTTCCCCCATGCCTGACGGCAAAGGTGGGTCTTAAGGAGTTTACGAAAGGCAGGGAGGGTGGGGGCAATCCTAATCTCAGGGGGGAGCTGGTTCCAGAGGGTCGGGGCCCCCACAGAGAAGGCTCTTCCCCTGGGTCCCGCCAGACGACATTGTTTAGTCGACGGGACCCGGAGAAGGCCAACTCTGTGGGACCTAACCGGTCGCTGGGATTCGTGCGGCAGGAGGCAGTCCCGAAGATATTCTGGTCCGGTGCCATGAAGGGCTTTATAGGTCATAACCAACACTTTGAATTGTGACCGGAAACTGATCGGCAGCCAATGCAGACTGCGGAGTGTTGGATTGATATGGGCATACTTGGAGAAGCCCATAATTGCTCTCGCAGCTGCATTCTGCACGATCTGAAGTTTCCGAACACTTTTCAAAGGTAGCCCCATGTAGAGAGCGTTACAGTAGTCGAGCCTCGAGGTGATGAGGGCATGAGTGAATGTGAGCAATGACTCCCGGTCCAAATAGGGCCGCAACTGGCGCACCAGGCGAACCTGGGCAAACGCCCCCCTCGCCACAGCTGAAAGGTGTTTTTCTAATGTGAGCTGTGGATCGAGGAGGACGCCCAAGTTGCGGACCCTCTCTCAGGGGGTCAATAATTCCCCCCCCAGGGTAATGGACGGACAGATAGAATTGTCCTTGGGAGGCTTCTTTTCTCTCTTCGGCTTCGGCTTCTTACCTGGGTCAAAGTGCTCTTCCAACTCCGATGACCCCACGGCAACCAGCAGCAAAAACCAGAGCATCCTAGATCCCATCCTGCGTCCAACCAGTGGTCTGGTTACATCGATAACTGAACTTTCATGCCTGTTGAAAAAGAAAGAAGCTGTTAACGAAGCAGTTTTTCTCATCATTCCTATCACCAATTTCCTCCCACTTAGGACTGTATGACTGTAACTTGTTGCTTGTATCCTAAGATTTTTATTAATATTGATTGTTTCTTCATTGCTTATTTGACTCCTATGACAATCATTAAGTGTTGTACCACATGATTCTTGACAAATGTATCTTTTTCTTCTATGTACGCTGAGAGCATTTGCACCAAGACAAATTCCTTCTGTGTCCAATCACACTTGGCCAATAAAAATTCTATTCTATGCTATGCTATGCTATCCTAATCTATTATATTATATTATATTATATTATATTATATTATATTATATTATATTATATTATATTATATTATATTATATTATATTATATTATATTATATTATATTATATTATATTATATTATATTATATTATATTATATTATATTATATTATATTATATTATATTATATTATATTATATTATATTATATTATATTATATTATATTATATTATATAACTGCAGTTAACAAAGAACTGCTACTGGAATTGGGTAGGTCTATACTAGCCTAATGGGGGGGAAAACCCATAGGAGGCATGACAGCCGTGTTTCAATATTTGAGGGGCTCCTACAAAGATGGGGGAGCCAAACTATTTTTCAAAGCACCAAAAGGCAAGACGAGAAACAATGGATGGAAATTAACCAAGGAGAGAAGCAACCTAGAACTAAGGAGAAATTTCCTGACAGATCAATAAACCAGTGGAACGGCTAGCCTTCAGAAGTTGTGGGTGCTTCGTCGCTGGAGGCTTTCAAAAAGAGACTGGACTTTAAATGGTATAGGGCAGTGATGGCGAACCTTTTTTCCCTTGGGTGCCAATAGAGCAGGCTTGCGCGCTACCGCATATGCGCGAGTGCCCAAACCCATAATTCAATGCCTGGGGAGGGCAAAAACAGCTTCTCCCACGCCCCAGACGCCCTCTGGAGGCCGGAAATGGCCTGCTTCCAAATTTCTAGTGGGCCCAGTAGGCTCGTATTTCACCCTCCCCAGGCTCCAAAGGCGTTCCTGGAACCTGGGGAGGGTAAAAATTACCTCCCACATCCTCCCAGAGGCTCTCTGGAAGGCAAACATGCCCTCCCAGAGCCTCTGTGCAAGTCAAAAATCAGCTGGTTGGCACACACATGCATTTTGGAACTGAGCTAGGGCAACGGCTCGCATGCGAAAAGATATGGCTCGACGTGCCACCTGTGACACTCGTGCCATAGGTTCGCCATCACTGGTATAGGTGGCACGCAGAGCCATACAGAAACATAGAAGACTGACGGCAGAAAAAGACCTCATGGTCCATCTAGTCTTCCCTTATATTATTTCCTGTATTTTATCTTAGGATGGATATATGTTTATCCCAGGCATGTTTAAATTCAGTTACTGTGGATTTACCAACCACGTCTGCTGGAAGTTTGTTTTAAGGATCTACTACTCTTTCAGTAAAATAATATTTTCTCATGTTGCTTTTGATCTTTCCCCCAACTAACTTCAGATTGTGTCCCCTTGTTCTTGTGTTCACTTTCCTATTAAAAACACTTCCCTCCTGGACCTTATTTAACCCTTTAACATATTTAAATGTTTCGATCATATCTGAGGGCACAGATGTTGTTGTCCTATGTCAGCTCCAGCATGCATGGCCAGCTGATTTTCAGCCTTCAGGAGGGTGGGGGGAGGCCGTTTTCGCCCTTCCCAGGCTTCAGGAAAGCCTCTGGAACTTGTGGATGGCGAAAAACGGACCCAACAAGTTTATTTATAATTTATTTATTTAATTGATTGATTAATTAATTAATTAATTAATTAATTAAATAGATTTCTATGCCGCCCTTCTCGAAGCGACTCAGGAAGGCGTACAACATTAATACAACAGTATACAAGAAATCTAATATCTCTAAAAATAAAATAAAAAATTCTCATATCGGCCGGAGAAAGTCTCATCACTCACGGGCACGGACCCCATGCCTACCGGCAAAGGTAGGTTTTTAAGGTTTGCGAAAGACCAGGAGGGAGGGGACGGTACGTATCTCCAGAGGGAGTTTGTTCCAGAGGGCCGGGGCCGCTACAGAGAAGGCTCTTCCCCTAGGCCCCACCAGCTGACATCTCATCACTCACGGCCCCCATGCTTGCTGGCAAAGGTAGGTTGTTAAGGTTTGCGAAAGACCAGGAGGGAGGGGGCGGTACATATCTCCAGAGGGAGTTTGTTCCAGAGGGCCGGGGCCGCCACAGAGAAGGCTCTTCCCCTAGGCCCCACCAGTTAACATCTCATCACTCACGGTCCCCATGCCTGCTGGCAAAGGTAGGTTTTTAAGGTTTGCGAAAGACCAGGAGGGAGGGGGCGGTACGTATCTCTGGAGGGAGTTTGTTCCAGAGGGCCGGGGCCGCCACAGAAAAGGCTCTTCCCCTAGGCCCCACCAGTTGACATTGTCTGGCTGACGGGACATGGAGAAGGCTGACTCTGTGGGACCTAACTGGCCGCTGAAATACATGAGGCAGCAGATGGTCCCGAAATTTGTTCCAGTAGGCCCCTGAGGCCTGTTTTTCGCCATCTGCAGGCTCCACAGGCTTTCCTGAAGCCTGGGAAAGGGCGAAAAACGGCCCAACAGGCCGACCATGCTTCAGTGAGGTCTGTACGCATGAACAAGCCTCACTGAAGGCAGTGCGGGGAGGGGCGCACGTGCGTGGGGGGGAGGGCATTGAATTATGGGTGTGGGCACGCGGTAGGGAAAGCAAGTAGGATGCTTGGCTGCATAGCTAGAGGTATAACAAGCAGAAAGAGGGAGATTATGATCCCGCTATATAGAATGCTGGTGAGACCACATTTGGAATACTGTGTTCAGTTCTGGAGACCTCACCTACAAAAAGATATTGACAAAATTGAACGGGTCCAAAGACGGGCTACAAGAATGGTGGAAGGTCTTAAGCATAAAACGTATCAGGAAAGAGTTAATGAACTCAATCTGTATAGTCTGGAGGACAGAAGGAAAAGGGGGGACATGATCGAAACATTTAAATAGGTTAAAGGGTTAAATAAGGTTCAGGAGGGAAGTGTTTTTAATAGGAAAGTGAACACAAGGACTAAGGGACACAATCTGAAGTTAGTTGGGGGAAAGATCAAAAGCAACATGAGAAAATATTATTTTACTGAGAGTAGTAGATCCTTGGAACAAACTTCCAACAGACGTGGTTGGTAAATCCACAGTAACTGAATGTAAACATGCCTGGGATAAACATATATCCATCCTAAGATAAAATACAGAAAATAGTATAAGGGCAGACTAGATGGACCATGAGGTCTTTTTCTGCCATCAGTCTTCTATATTTCTATGTTTCTAACATCCTTTTGACACCTGAGCCAAAAAAGAAGATTCACCATCACTTTTTATGGGGTCTCCTGCTCGAGAACGGGATTGGATCAGACGACTTCGCAAGTCCCTCCCAACTCTATTATTCTCATGGTTCATAACCTTATGTGGGTCTTTTCCTCCATCACTCAGCTTGATGGTGAGTGATTTCAACCTGACTTAGCGGCCTTGTTCATTTCCTAGTTCAAGCCCTTGATCGGCTCTAATAAATACCACGCGTTCCAGTCAAGGAAATCGCTCACATGCTGCTATTGTCTTTATTTTCCTAGATACCAGCCAGAAGGGACTGGAAGTGACACACCAGCAGCATTATTAATGCATAATCATCGCGGACAATGAGGGCTACGAGCCAAATCTGTGGCTCCTCATCCACTTTGCTTCTGGGAATAATATTCACCCAATAATAAAAGAACTGGTCATGGGATTGCTTAAAAGATAATGCAGTTATTTCGGATAAATATTGGTGAAATAAGCTCAAGTAGAGTGAAACCATGATCGTATTTATTAGGAATGAAGAAGCCAGACTGTAATTAATTCATGTTAATTACAGAATACCTTGTAGTCATACAGGTGGTCCTCAAATTACGTCCACAATTAAGTCCATAATTTCTGCTGCTAAGCGAGACAGCTGTTTAAGTTAATTTTGCTCCATTTTATGAGCTTTCTTGCCAGTGAATCACTGCAGTTGTTAGTCACACAGTTGTTAGGTAAAAAATGACTTCCTAATTGACTTTGCTTATCAGACGGTCGCAAAATAGCAATAGCATTTAGACTTATATACCGCTTCACAGTGCTTTAAAGCCCTCTCTAAGCAGTTTACAGAGAGAGTCAGTCTATTGCCCCCAACAATCGGGGTCCTCATTTTACCAACCTTGAAAGGATGGAAGGCTGAGTCAACCTTGAGCATATTGAGATTCGATCCGCCAAACTGCTGGCAGCCGGTGATCAGCAGAAGTAGCTTGCAGTACTGCACTCTAACCACTGCACCACGGAGGATCACATGACCCCAGATCATTGCAAGTGTCATAAATATGGATTGCCAAATGTACGGATTTTGATCACGTGACCACAAGGATGCTGCAACTGTTGCACTGTGTGAAAAATGGACATAACTCCCTTTTTTTCAGTGCCACTGTAGCTTTGAATGTTGATCTGTTTTAAATTGAGGATTAGCTGTACACAATCCATAATGCCAAACCTAGAGGGTGAAATTGCTTGTATTGCAATGAAATCATTGAAAAACATACGTCTGGAGAGGTCAAGGACTCAGAAGACAGAAACCTAGAAGAGGCAAACCCGTTATTTGTCTCCAGTTCTGGTATACAAAGAGTCCTTACGACTGGCTGCTTAATAATGATCCAAAGCTACAACAAACTCAAAATTATTTATGACTCATCCTCAAAGTTACAACTGCAGCACCCCCCTCATGGTAGCGTGATCTGGAAGCGCTTGGCAATCAGTTCACTACTGTGATCTCATTAGCTATGTGATCGCATTTTGGAACAATATGAAGAACAGTTGCAGAAACTGGGCATGGCTAGCCTAGCGAAGAGAAGGACCAGGGGAGACATAAGAACATAAGAAGAGCCATGCTGAATCAGGCCAAAGCCCATCGAGTCCAACAGTGGCCCACCAATTGTCCATGGGGATCCTGAGCAGAAAGAGAAGGCAAAACCCTCCCTTTCCCTTGACCCCCAACAAATGGTACTCAAGGGAATCCTGCCTGCCTCACCCAACATAGAGGCGCCAGTGTTCCCTCTAATTTTTTGGGGGGGTGGGCGGAAAAGTATAGTGTCTGAGCAGCAGTCCCTTCGGGACTGGGCGGCACAGAAATAATAAATAAATAAATAAATAAATAAATGCATACATACATACATACATAAACAAACAAACAAACAAACAAACAAATAAAAAACCCACCCTGTTTTGCCTCAGAGAATTTCAAAATAAAATACTGTACTGTGTGTCTATAACAGTGAGCTCATAATAGGGCAACTCTATCAATATCAAAATGCCACTTAAATAGTTGAGCTAGTTTCAAACTAGATTTTGATTTTCTTTCTCTCTTCCTTACTCCCATTCTTTTTCTTTCTCTTTTCCTTCCCCTCTTTTTTCTATCTGTTTCTCTCTCTTCCTCTCTCTCTCCTTCCCTCTCACTCTTTCCCTCTCGGCTTCTGGGCAGGTTTGGAAAACTCTGAGTTGATGATGATTTTTAAGTGAGCGATTGCTCACTGCTCAGCTTAGAGGGAACTATGGAGGCGGCACATGGACATCCGTTTCAATAACCACTGATGCACTTGGCATCCATGAATCTATCTAATCCTGCCTTGAAGCTATCAAGGCTGACTGCTGTCACAACCTCTTCTGGAAGTGAATTCCATAAACCAACCACCCTCTGGGTGAAGAAATATTTCCCTTGATTTGTCCTCACTTTCTTACCTATGAGCTTTAGGGAGGGCCCCCTCGTCCTAGTATTGTGTGATAGAGAAAATAATTTCTCTCTATCCACCTTTTCTATCCCATGCATGATTTTATACACTTCGATCAAGTCACCCCTTAAAAGCCGTCTTTCAAGGCTGAAGAGACCAAGGCGTTGCAACCTGGTATCATAAGGGAGGGGCTCCATTTCCTTTACATGATAGCAGTGTTCTAATATTTGAGGGGCTGCCACAGAGAGGAAGGGGTCAAGCTATTTTCCAAGGCAGCCGAAGGCCAGATAAGGATGGAAACCCACCACGGAAATATTCAACCTAGAAATAAGGAGAAATTTTCTGATAGTGTGAACACTCAACCAATGGAACAGCTTGCCTTCGGAAGTTGTGGGAGCTTCATTTACTGGAGGCTTTCAAGCAGAGACTCAACTGTCATTTGTCAGATATTGTGTAGGGTC